>NC_092231.1:31884754-31909754 GCF_036320965.1 Panulirus ornatus | reverse complement strand
CATTCTAATTTCGTCTCTCTCTCTCTCTCTCTCTCTCTCTCTCTCTCTCTCTCTCTCTCTCTCTCTCTCTCTCTCTCTCTCTCTCTCACTCACTCACACACACACACACACAGACGATAACGGCATTTTAACCAACACAAGCAGTGTGGTTATCTGATGAAACAGATACTCCCATTCCACGTATATCGTCGAGAAGTGTCCAGTGGTACTCACCTACACGAGATGTAACCAAACAAGATAACTGGAGGTGGTTGTGTCACGCTGCACCATGTGATATCATGTGCTATCCTCAGATGCCTCTCATGCACAGTGCACAGTGCAACCAGTGACCCAGGCTTATATATAGGACGGCCACTGAAAGACGCGACCGATGTGCACACTCCTGGCACATTAGAAACCCCGGGTTTCACCTCCTCCAAAACTCGTGTATAGTTTCCCTGGTCTCTTGTTTCCCCGTTTCATTAACTTCTCTGTACGTCGCTGAGGGCGGCCGGCCACCAGGTCGTGATGTGTGGGTTTATCCCTGACTGCAACATTGAACGTATCAACAAGTGTTTCCACCTCCAGGTACGTACCATGTCCAGTGTCGCTACAACAGTCACTGTTGCTCCTGTTAACAGAGCCACAGGTATAAGGCTACGTTAACAGTCCGCTGGAGTGTGTGACTCACCATCATTTCAATATAAGTCATTATCGTTCTATAACCCGGCGTGTGTCACCACCTCTGACTGGTCACATCAACACACGTACATGCCACAACAACCCACAACCCAGAGCGAGACACAACCACAACTGTACAGTAATTACGACGTGTTCTTAAAGGTTAACAGTACGAAGCTAAGTGATCTCCCTGCTACAATATTGATACAAATGATGACACTGAAATTCACTGTCGAGTAATACAAAGGAAATCGGTTTAGTGATGATATGAGACATCAGAAAATGTGTATTTAACTGTTATCATAAGATGAAACAACGAGTGACCTTGGAATGATGACCAGTCATAATCTATGATACACAAAACATCACTTAACTTTTTATGATAAAGTCAACTTTCAGGTTTCACAGTTAGACTAATATTGAACCCATGATACGTGAGATAATCCGTCCCAAGACGCAAGTCACGCCACATAATATATATAGTCCAGGTCTGGTCACCAAACTTTATCAGAGATAAAGTAATATTGACCACAAGCAGCTGGGACAGTTATACCTTCAATTAGAGTTACAACTTTAAAAAGATACAACTGAAAATACAAAATACATAATAATTTCAGTCGCAAAAATGTGTCGCGTTAAAGACAGACAATTACTATACATAACCGTATGACGCGCCAGGCAAGATACACGTGAACAATAACACTACAACAACAGTTGTATAACATGACAGTGAACAATAATATTACAACAACAGTTGTATAACAACATGACAGTGAACACTAACACTACAACAACAGTTATATAACATAACAGTGAACACTAATACTACAACAACAGTTATATAACAACATGACAGTGAACACTAACACTACAACAACAGTTGTATAACAACATGACAGTGAACACTAACACTACAACAACAGTTATATAACATGACAGTGAACACTAATACTACAACAACAGTTGTATAACAACATGACATTGAACACTAATACTACTACAACAGTTGTATAACAACATGACAGTGAACAATAATACAACAACAGTTGTATAACAACATGACAGTGAACACTAATACTACAACAATTGTATAACAACATGAGTGTGAACACTAATACTACAACAACAATTGTATAACAACATGACAGTGAACACTAATACTACAACAACAGTTGTATAACAACATGACAGTGAACAATAACACCACAACAACAGTTGTATAACAACATGACAGTGAACACTAATACTACAACAACAATTGTATAACAACATGAGTGAACAATAACACTACAACAACAGCTGTGTAACAACATGACAGTGAACAATAATACTACAACAACAGTTGTATAACAACATGACAGTGAACAATAATACTACAACAGTTGTATAACATGACAGTGAACAATAATACTACAACAGTTGTATAACAACATGACTGTGAACAATAATACTACAACAACAGTTGTATAACAACATGACATTGAACACTAATACTACAACAACAGTTGTATAACAACATGACAGTGAACAATAATACTACAACAACAGTTGTATAACAACATGACAGTGAACAATAATACTACAACAACAGTTGTATAACAACATGACAGTGAACAATAATACTACAACAACAGTTGTATAACAACATGACAGTGAACAATAATACTACAACAATAGTTGTATAACAACATGACAGTGAACAATAACACTACAACAACAGTTGTATAACAACATGACAGTGAACACTAATACTACAACAGTTGTATAACAACATAACAGTGAACAATAATACAACAACAGTTGTATAACAACATGACAGTGAACACTAACACTACAACAACAGTTGTATAACAACAACATGACAGTGAACAATAATACTACAACAACAGTTGTATAACATGACAGTGAACAATAATACTACAACAGTTGTATAACAACATGACAGTGAACAATAACACTACAACAGTTGTATAACAACATGACAGTGAACAATAATGCTACAACAGTTGTATAACAACATGACAGTGAACAATAATACTACAACAGTTGTATAACAACATGACAGTGAACAATAATACTACAACAGCTGTATAACAACATGACAGTGAACAATAACACTACAACAGTTGTATAACAACATGACAGTGAACACTAATACTACAACAACAGTTGTATAAAAACATGACAGTGAACAATAACACTATAACAACAGTTGTATAACAACAACATGACAGACTACCTGAACACCATCATGATTGATCAAGAAACTTATAACACATCATAAACCTCTGGCACACAACAACAACAACAACAACACAACAACAACAACAACAATGCTCGCCTCTCAACTTGTTTCTCCTCACCAGAGGCCGCGGATATAACCCCCCCCCCCAAACACACACACACACACACACACACACACACACGCACCCGTTACGCCTACATCACAGGTGGTGTTGTGTGACCCAGGTCGGGCAGGGCAAGCTGTGACCCAGCCTCCTGGTGGTGGTGAGGTGCGACCTGCTCAGCATGAAGCCATGGCTGCCTCGTGATGGTACAACTGGTCTGTATATAACCCACAACACTATAACTCCTTGTTCATGATGATCATAATAACATACATACATTCCTACTGCATCATCCCCCCGCACACTGACCACTTCCTGACACTCATAACATGCCACGAGACTCATACCGGAGACTCATAACATACCAGTGACTCATACCGGAGACTCATAACATACCGGAGACTCATAACATACCAGTGACTCATACCAGAGACTCATAACATACCGGAGACTCATAACATACCAGTGACTCATACCGGAGACTCATAACATACCGGAGACTCATAACATACCAGTGACTCATACCAGAGACTCATAACATACCGGAGACTCATAACATACCGGAGACTCATAACATAACAGATACTCATAACATACCAGAGACTCGTAACATACCGGGGACTCATAACAAACCAGTGACTCATACCAGAGACTCAAAACATACCAGAGACTCATAACATACCGGAGACTCATAACATACCGGAGACTCATAACATACCGGAGACTCATAACATACCAGAGACTCATAACATACCAGTGACTCATAACATACCGGAGACTCATAACATACCAGTGACTCATAACATACCAGTGACTCATAACATACCAGAGACTCATAACATACCAGTGACTCATACCGGAGACTCATAACATACCAGTGACTCATAAATACCAGTGACTCATAACATAACAGACTCATAACATACCAGTGACTCATAACATACCAGAGACTCATAACATACCAGAGGCTCATAACATACCAGAGACTCATAACATACCAAAGACTCATAACATTCCAAACACTCATAACATACCAGAGACTCATAACATACCAGAGACTCATAGCATACCAAAGACTCATAACATTCCAAAGACTCAAAACAAACATACCAGAGACTCAAAACATACCAGAGGCTCATAACATACCGGAGACTCATAACATACCAGTGACTCATAACATACCAGTGACTCATAACATACCAGTGACTCATAACATACTGGAGACTCATAAGATACCGGAGACTCATAACATACCACAGACTCATAACATACCGGAGACTCATAACATACCAGTGACTCATAACATACCAGAGACTCATAACATACCAGTGACTCATAACATACCAGTGACTCATAACATACCAGAGACTCATAACATACCAGAGACTCATAACATACCAGAGACTCAAAACATACCAGAGGCTCATAACATACTAGAGACTCATAACATATCAGAGCCTCAAAATATACCAGAGACTCATAACATACCAGAGCCTCAAAATATACCAAAGACTCATAACATTCCAAAGACTCAAAACATACATACCAGAGACTCAAAACATACCAGAGGCTCATAACATACCAGGGCCCCAAAACATACATATCAGACACTCATAACATATCAGAGACTCATAACATACCAAAGACTCAAAACATTCCAGAGACTCAAACATACATACCAGAGACTCAAAACATACCAGAGGCTCATAACATACCAGAGTCCCAAAACATACCTATCAGAGACTCATAACATACCAGAGACTCATAACATACCAGAGACTCATAACATACCAGAGACTCAAAACATACCAGAGGCTCATAACATACCAGAGCCCCAAAACATACCTATCAGAGACTCATACCAGAGACTCATAACATACCAGAGGATCATAACATACAAGAGCCTCAAAACATACCAAAGACTCAAAACATACCAGAGGCTTATAACATGCTAGAGACTAATATCAGACCAGCCGCCTCAAAACATTCCAGAGACTCATAACATACCAAAGACTCATAACATTCCAAAGACTCAAAATATACCCGACTCAAAACATACATACCAGAGACACAAAACATACCAGAGGCTCATAACATACCAAAGCCCCAAAACAGACATACCAGAGACTCATAACATACCAGAGACTCAAAACATACCAGATATTAAAAACATACCAGAGGCTCATAACATACTAGAGACAAATATCATACCAGCCGCCTCAAAACCTACCAGAGACTCATAACATATCAGAGACTCATAACATACCAGAGGCTCATAAAATACCAGAGCCCCAAAACATACCAGAGCCTCAAAACATACCAGACTCAAAACATACCGGAGACTAATACCATACCAGAGCCTCAAAACATACCAGAGACTCATAACATACCAGAGCCTCAAAACATACCAGAGACTCAAAACATACCAGAGGCTCATAAAATACCAGAGCCCCCTAACATACCAGAGGCTCATAACACACCAGAGCCCTAAAATATACATATTAGAGGCTCATAACATACCAGAGACTCATAACATACCAAAGCCTCAAAACATACCATAGCCCCAAAACATACTTATCAGACACTCATAACATACCAGAGACTCATAACATACCAAAGACTCATAACATTCTAAAGACTCAGAACATACCAGAGACTCAAAACATACATACCAGAGGCTCATAACATACCAGAGCCCCAAAACATACCAAAGACTCAAAACATACCAGAGGCTCATAACATGCAAGAGACTAATATCAGACCAGCCGCCTCAAAACATTCCAGAGACTCATAACATACCAGAGACTCATAACATACCAAAGACTCATAACATACCAGACTCAAAACATACGAGAGGCTCATAACATACCAAAGACTCATAACATTCCAAAGACTTAAAACATACCAGACTCATAACATACCAGAGACTCATAACATACCAGAGCCTCAAAACATACCAGAGACTCATAACATACCAGAGACTCATAACGTACCAAAGACTCATAACATACCAGAGACTCAATACATACCACTCAAAACATACCAGAGGGTCATAACAGACCAGGGCCCCAAAACATACATATTAGAGACTCACAACATACCAGAGACTCATAACATACCAGAGACTCAAAACATACCAGTGCCTCAAAACATACCAGACTCAAAACATATCAGAGGCTCATAACATATTAGAGACTAATATCATACCAAAGCCTCAAGATATACTAGAGACTCATAACATACCAGATCCTCAAAACATACCACAGCCTCAAAACATACCAGAGACTCAAAAGATACCAGAGGCTCATAACATACTAAAGACTAATATCATACCAGAGCGTCAAAACATACCAAAGACTCATAACATACAAAGACTCATAACATTCCAAAGACTCAAAACATACCAGAAACTCAAAACATAAATACCAGAGACTCAAAACCTACCAGAGTCTCATAATATACCAGAGTCTCATAACATACCTAAGCCTCAATACATACCAAAGACTCATAACATTCCAAATACTCATAACAACCAGAGCCTCATAACATACCAGAGGCTCAAAACATACTAGAGACTCATAACATTCCAAAGACTCATAACATACCAGAGGCTCAAAACTTACTAGAGACTCATAACATACCAAAAACTCATAACATACCAGAGACTCAAAATATACCAGAGAAATGATACAGCATTGTTTACATTATCGACACATCACGTGGAATACATTGTAAGGGCTATATTGTTTTTTCATTAGCTTCCTGAAGGGTTTTATTGCTATACCTACGTCAATCTAGATCATTATTCTCAATTTTCTCATGAAACTTCTCGTGATTTCAGCGTGGGTCACTTCCTGTGTGCACAGAACGAGCAGCAGACTGGGAGAGTCGCGAGACCTTACACACACACACAACTGTGGCCGCCAACTACGACTTCGCTACATGACACACCATAGTTTGGTACGTTGCTCGCTGGTCTTGCTGTGCGTCCCCAGCGGGAGGTAACCGGGTATCTGGTTACTCGTTAGTAGTGGCAATTATGTAGCGTAATCTGTTTCATGTCCTTCACTTTCTTCCTTTAGCTCCATACATGCTAAACATGACAGCCCCTGCCGCTGCATATCAGCTGTCCAGAATATAAACATCATTGAAGCCAGCTGTGAAATTCCGTAAGACAATGAGTCTACAATGTGTGGTGGAGGCAGGTTCCTTCCCCAACAGCAAAGACTGTATGTGTAGACTTGAACCCTTTCAATGTATGTAGTGATGGCAGCCACAGGCAAATGACATTTTCCAAGTTATGTGGCACAACGCAGGTTGCAACGCTCCCTTGTCACATACCTCCCACCATGGCCAGCCCGCGTGAATACTTCACTGGCCAGTAGCTCGGCTCGCGTAGCTTAAAAGAAGACTCCTAACCTGTGTGTCTCGCGAGCGACTAATACTTCCTAGATCCTGGTGTGAAGGTGAGCATGACGGTACGAGGAGTCATTCTGGCGTCCGTCTCTTCCTATGCACAGAACAGCTCATCCAAGGTCTCTTGCTCAACCTCCGACACCTGAATGACTCGCTCTCCATCCCTGAATCCTCCATGATATACTTGTCTCTTGCTGCTAGTCTGTCATTAGCACTCGTAATCACCGGGTCAGGCTTGTTCCCCCTACCTCCTCCTTCACCCCCCTCCTCCTCCCTCCTCCTCCAGAACCTACCTAACACCTGGCCCAGGCCTGTGCCCAGTGATGTGATGAACTGCCGTAATGTCAGTGGCTACAGCATCTCAGTCTTGATGGATAACCTTCAGTCATGTTGATCAAAGACGGAGGGTGTTCGGCTGCAGCCAGAACACGCTGTCGAGTTGACGCCCCTAGCTCCAGTTGCAATAGAGGTCAATTTTTCGTCTCATGTAAACTTTGTCACACACAGAGTAGCTCTTTCTAACACTGAACTGTTTAAAGTGTCACTCCTGCCCAATCTGGTGCAGTTCCCACTGCCATCTGGTGCTCCAGCATCATTACTCGTACAGGGAGAAGATCTTTGGGTAAATCCTGCTTCACATGTTTTAGATTTCGCCTACTGGCGTTAAGTGGCTCTATAGTTCTTGTGGAATGCCAGTGGAAATGTCCAGCTGGTGTGGCAGGAGCAGGTCATCCCTACAACCCTTAATAAAGATGGAATACCATCAACTGTTGGGGTCCAGACAACCGTCTCTGACCCCACAGATGACACAGACACCGTTATTGAGTTTGTCTTTTTTTTATGATGGTTTATCATTCAACTCCATTTTCAAAACCTTACAACATAACTTAAGTGAATACAAAGTGATTCAAACAGCAGCAGACCAATGGGTTATTTCGAGGTTGTTTGTGATAGTGGAAGCCATCAGAAACTCACAGATTAGTGTGGTAAGAGTTAGAATATATACAGATAATTCAGACACAATGATCTGCAAATTGTCATTGTGATTAAGGAAGCGCAAGTAATATAAGCCGTGAACTTGAAGCGGAATATTCATCAAGTCTCCTTTCAATCGTATCGATAATTCTACTACCAACTACTCAAACAGGATAATCGTTCCGTATGTTAACAATCCTGTTGAAGAAAAAGGTACCGCGCCTCATTCCAGGTAAATCGTTTGCCCACGAGTTTGTATCATTACTGCAGGTAAAATCATGTTAATCAATATTAAGAAACTTGATGGATCAAGATTATCAAAGCCTTTGATAATCATAAATACTTGTATTAGATCAACTCTTATCCTTCCTGCTTCTAAGCTAAGCAGATGAGATACGTCTCATCCTATCTCATAGGATTTGTTTCTTAGCCCGAGTATCATTTTAATAGCTCGATGCTGTAGTAGCTCGATGCTGTAGTCTCACTTTGTTCTTTTTAAGTTACATTCATCCAAACTGAACTCAATAATCAAGATGTGGACGAACCAATGAATTGTAAAGAACAAGGATGATCTCCCTCGACTTCAGTCGAAGATTCTCTCTATGAATCCAAGAATTTTGTTCGCTCTGTTCACTGCTTCCGTGCATTGCTTACTTGGTTTTAGGTCACTAGAGAATATCAAGCCCAAATCTTTTTTCCTGATATAACTTCTGCAGTTCAACAGAATTCATACTGTTGCTTGACTTTTCGTTTTTGCCACCGACATGTATTACTTTGTTCTTATCGATGTTAAAATTCGTTTGCCACTTATGAGTTCAGTCCACCTGTATGTCTACGTCAGTTTGAAGCTGGAGACGTTCAAGTTTATTTGTAGATTTATTTCCCAACTTGGTATCATCAGCGAATTTTGACATCTTGGAATGCAGCTCATTATCAATATCATTAATGTATATCAGAAAGAGAACCGGTCCCGAGACTGCTCCTTGTGGCACTCCACTTGTTACGTCCAACCATTGTGAGGTTTGGCCATTAATCACTACTCTTTGTTTACAGCTAGTTAACCAGTTTTCTATCCAGTCAAGTACAACCCCATCATTGCCAAGTGACATAATTTTTGATAGTAACCATTGATGCGGAAACTTATCCAATCATTTCCGAAAACCTAGTTACACGATATCAACACCTTACTTTCGTCATACATGTTCATTATACCAAGAAAAAAAATAGCATATCTGTTAGACACGAGCGATTTGGTCGACAGCTAAGCTAAGAATCATTTATGATGTGGTGGTTTTCTAAATGGTTTACAGTCTTATCTCCGGTGAACAGTTTGCATAAGTTTTCCAACCACAAAAGTTAAGCCAATCGGACGATAATATCCGGAAAGTGACTTAATGCCATTTATTTTTTTGATATCTGTGTTACGTTGAAATTTCCCACAAGTGACTTCCTGGAAATGGTAATCAAGTGGTTAACTATCTCATTTTTCGCCACTTTCATTGTCCTCACACAAATGTATCGGGGCAAATTCATTAGGGCTGCCATTTTATTTACTTTCCTTCCGCTTTTATTTCACTTTGATGAAAAACGTTCTCCTCTTTTATCAGTGAAGCTCGAATCGGGACACGAGTTGTCTTGTATCAGATGCAAAACAGTCATTTAAGATTTTCGCCATGACTTTGTTCTCTTGAACCAAATTACTATTTTCTGTAATTAATGAACTTGTTAACTTGGTAATGACTCTCTTGCTTCTTACGTAACTGTAAAACTCCCTTGGGTTCCTTTTGCTATTTTCAGCAATATACGATTCACATATTTTCTCTTATAACTCTCCTACTTAAGCAAATGTACGTAACTCACTCTATCATTTTGGTTGCTGGTGTATATATGAGTTCCTTATGAACTACTTTCTTAGACTACCGCCACTACTTTATGTCACCGTTCCACCACCTTGGTTCCATTTTAGAAAAAGATAAGTCTTACTACGCACTGGCACGTATGCTCCCTCTACTGCTCTGAAAGTTTTACGGAAGCTTTTCCAAGCTACGTTCACACCCTTTTCATCAACCATATCATCCAGGTTTGCCTCTCACGAGCATCTTCAAAATCGGGTATATTTTCGCGACTGTCATGTTGAGAACATCACATGCAGCGCTGCACGAGACGTCAACATGAATTTGGTGATGATCTTATACCAAACTTTTCTTCAACTTGCACATTATGAAGCAGATTCTCATTTGTAGTTACCACTAAGTCTTATATATTCTCGTCGCCAGTAGGATTCTCGACCATCAAGCAAACTCATATAGAGTCCACGTGGGCCCTGAGCTACTGGATTCTCCACATTACGATACCGGTATGTTAAAATCTCCTACTGTGACACAATCTTGTTCATTACAAATTTCCGTTAACTGATCATAGAATCTTTGTTCTACCTCTACGAACACATTCTAGTGTTATTCTCTTGCAAAGTTTATCTTTAATTCCCACAAAAATAGTCAACATCCTCAAAAGCATTTTTTATATCGGCATTTCAATAACGTTAACATGGAATAAGAGATCCCGGTCGTGTTGGCTTGCCCTGCCCCATGTTAGCCAGTGTACCTTGCAGGTGAACATTGGACGAGCAAACTTCTGTTGTTGACATCTAACCAAGACTGGCACACAGCATTCATATGGTACGTTCGAACAATCATGTCATCATCTGAGGTTAATGTATAGAGAGTCATTTGTTATGTTTATCATTAGTGAGTGGTTCATACCTTGAAATGGCCATGGTATACACAGTGGGTGAACTAATACTTCCGCATTTTGCCGGGTAAAAGTTAACTTTGTAGAAGCAGTTGTAAATATCACTCGGGCCATTCCATGAACCCTTCAGTTGACTTCATTTATAATGTAGGCGTGTCATTCTTCCTCTCTCACTACGGAGAGACATTAATACTTATGATATTATAAACTCAATAATGACGTAACTTTTACGAAATGTTTAAGAACTTTTATAGAAAATGAACAAAAAAGTCATATAAATTATAGTTTGTGGAGGTTTAAAACTCCGTATAAAGCTATTAAAAGTTCAATTATCTCTTCCAAATGCATTACATGTGATGTGCCTCAGATGACAAATACGATTTATCAGTACACTAATGGAGTTTTAGACTCTACAACTGAACTACGTGACATCAAATGATATCAAAATGTCATACGTTATCATACACGGGAGCGTATTCCACTGTGTTGTGCGCTGTTTCAGTTCGTAAAACCATCATTTTCTATCAAGAGTGAACCATGGGTTCTGTTACAATATGTAGTGCTTCGTTCTACCACCAAGAGGGGCAGGTCCCATACGTAGAGATCTGTTCACGGTCTGGCCGCACGACCAGACGTAGGTCAGAATGATTTCTGGGCCACTAATCCATTCTTTTAACGTAGCCTTGTCATAATATCTTATCTATAATATACATATATATATATATATATATATATATATATATATATATATATATATATATATTTATTTATTTATTTATTATACTTTGTCGCTGTCTCCCGCGTTTGCGAGGTAGCGCAAGGAAACAGACGAAAGAAATGGCCCAACCCCCCCCCCCCCCATACACATGTATATACATACGTCCACACACGCAAATATACATACCTACACAGCTTTCCATGGTTTACCCCAGACGCTTCACATGCCTTGATTCAATCCACCGACAGCACGTCAACCCCGGTATACCATATCGATCCAATTCACTCTATTCCTTGCCCTCCTTTCACCCTCCTGCATGTTCAGGCCCCGATCACACAAAATCTTTTTCACTCCATCTTTCCACCTCCAATTTGGTCTCCCTCTTCTCCTCGTTCCCTCCACCTCCGACACATATATCCTCTTGGTCAATCTTTCCTCACTCATTCTCTCCATGTGCCCAAACCACTTCAAAACACCCTCTTCTGCTCTCTCAACCACGCTCTTTTTATTTCCACACATCTCTCTTACCCTTACGTTACTCACTCGATCAAACCACCTCACACCACACATTGTCCTCAAACATCTCATTTCCAGCACATCCATCCTCCTGCGCACAACTCTATCCATAGCCCACGCCTCGCAACCATACAACATTGTTGGAACCACTATTCCTTCAAACATACCCATTTTTGCTTTCCGAGATAATGTTCTCGACTTCCACACATTCTTCAAGGCCCCCAGAATTTTCGCCCCCTCCCCCACCCTATGATCCACTTCCGCTTCCATGGTTCCATCCGTTGCCAGATCCACTCCCAGATATCTAAAACACTTCACTTCCTCTAGTTTTTCTCCATTCAAACTCACCTCCCAATTGACTTGACCCTCAACCCTACTGTACCTAATAACCTTGCTCTTATTCACATTTACTCTTAACTTTCTTCTTCCACACACTTTACCAAACTCAGTCACCAGCTTCTGCAGTTTCTCACATGAATCAGCCACCAGCGCTGTATCATCAGCGAACAACAACAATATATATATATATATATATATATATATATATATATATATATATATATATAATCCCTGGGGATAGGGGAGAAAGAATACTTCCCACGTATTCCCTGCGTGTCGCAGAAGGCGACCAAAAGGGGAGGGGGTGGGGGGCTGGAAATCCTCCCCTCTTGTTTCTAATTTTCCAAAAGGAACAGAGAAAGGGGCAAAGTGAGGATATTCACTCAAAGGTTGAGTCCTCTGTTCTTAACGCTACTTCGCTAATGCGGGAAATGGCGAATAGTATGAAAAAAATATATACATATATATGTATACACACACACACACACACACAAATGAGAGTTGGGGTGAGAGAGGATCATTACATTTTCGGGAGAATAAAAAGATGTTTTGGAAGGAGGTAAATAAAGTACGTAAGACAAAGGAACAAATGGGAACTTCAGTGAAGGGGGTCTAATAGGGAGGTGATAACAAGTAGTGGTGAAGTGAAAGGGAGATGGAGTGAGTATTTTGAAGGTTTGATGAATGTGTTTGATGATAGAGTGGCAGATATAGGGGGTTTTGGTCGAGGTAGTGTGCGAAGTGAGAGGGTCAGGTAGAATGGTTTGGTAAACAGAGAAGAGGAAGTGAAAGCTTTGCGAAAGATGAAAGCCGGCAAAGCGGCGGGTTTGGATGGTATTGCAGTGGAATGTATTTAAAAAGGGGGGTGACTGTTTTGTTGATCGGTTGGTAATGATACTCAGTGTCTGTATGGTTCATGGTGAAGTGTCTGAGGATTGGCGGAATGCATGCATAGTGCCACTGTACAAAGGCAAAAGAGATAAAGGTGAATGTTCAAATTACACAGGTATAAGTTTGTTGCGTATTCCTGAGAAATTATATGGGAGGGTATTGACTGAGAGGGTAAAGGCTGATTAGGGAAGAGCACTGTGGTTGCAGAAGTGGTAGAAGACGTGTGGTTCAGGTGTTTGCTTTGAAGAATGTATGTGAGAAATACTTAGAAAAAAGATGGATATGTATGTAGCATTTATGGATCTGGAGAAGGCTTATGGTAGGGCTGATAGAGATGCTTTGTGGAAGGTATTAAGAGTATGTGGTGTGGGAGGTAAGTTGCTAGAAGCAGTGAAACTTTTTTACCAAGGACGTAAGGCATGTTTACGAGTAGGAAGAGAGGAAGTGAATGTCGGTTTGCGGCAGGGGTGCGTGATGTCTCCATGGTTTTTAATTTTCTTATGAATGGGGTGATTAGGGAGGTGAATGCAAGAGTTTTGGAGAGAGGGGCAAGTATGCAGTCTGTTGTGGATGAGAGGGCTTGGGAAATGAGTCAGTTATTGTTCGCTGATGATACAGCGCTGGTGGCTGATTCGGGTGAGAAACTGCAGAAGTTGGTGAGTTAGTTTGGTGAAGTGTATGAAAGAAGAAAGCTAAGAGTAAAAGTGAATAAGAGCAAGTTTATTAGGTTCAGTAGGGTTGAAGGACAAGTTAAATTGGGAGGTAAGTTTGAATGAAGAAAAAATGGAGGAAGTGAAGTGTTTTACATATCTGGGAGTGGATTAAGCAGCGGATGGTTCAAGGAAGCGGAAGTGAGTTACAGGGTGGGGGAGGGGGCGAAGGTTCTGGGAGTGTTGAAGAATGTGTGGGAGGCGACAACGTTATCTCGGAGAGCAAAAATGGGTATGTTTGAAGGAATAGTTGTTCCAACAATGTTATATGGTTGAGAGGCATGGGCTATAGATGGCGATGGTTGTGCGGAGGAGGGTGGATGTGTTGGAAATGAAATGTTTAAGGGCAATATGTTGTGTGAGGTGGTTTGATTGAATAAGTAATGAAAGAGTAAGAGAGATGTGTGGAAATAAAAAGAGTGTGGTTGCGAGAGCAGAGGATGGTGTGTTGAAATGGTTTGGTCACATGGAGAGAATGAGTGAGGAAAGATTGACCAAGAGGATATACGTGTCAAAAGCGGAGGGAACGTGGAGAAGCAGGAGACCAAATTGGAGGTGGAAAGATGGAGCGAAAAAGATCTTGAGCGAGCGGGGCCTGAACACACAGGAGGGTGAAAGGCGTGCAAGGAATAAAGTGAATTGGAACGATGTGGTTTACCGGGGTCGACGTGCTGTCAATAGATTGAACCAGGGCATATGAAGCGTCTGAGGTAAACCATGGAAAGTTTTGTGGGGCCTGGATGTGGAAAGGGAGCTGTGGTTTCGGTGCATTACACATGACAGCTAGAGACTGAGTGTGAACGAATGTGGCCTTTTTGTCGGTTCCTGGCGCTACCTTGCGGGGAGGGGGGACTACTATTTCGTGTGTGGCGGGGTGGCGACGGGATTGGATGAAGGCAGCAAGTGTGAATATGTACATATGTATAAGTCTATGTATATGTATGCATACAATGAAATGTATAGGTATGTATATGTGCGTATGTGGGCGTTTATGTACATACATGTGTATGTGGGTATGTGGGTGGGTTGGGCCATTCTTTCGTCTGTTTCCTTGCGCTACCACGCTAACGCGGGAGACGGCGACAAAGTATAATAAATAATATATATATATATATATATATATATATATATATATATATATATATATATATATATATATATTATCCCTGGGGATAGGGGATTAAGAATACTTCCCACGTATTCCCTGCGTGTCGTAGAAGGCGACTAAAAGGGGAGGGAGCGGGGGGGGGCTGGAAATTCTCCCCTCTCGTTTTGTGTTTTTTTTTTTTTTAATTTTCCAAAAGAAGGAACAGAGGGGGCCAGTTGAGGATATTCCAAAAAAGGCCCAGTCCTCTGTCCTTAGCGCTACCTCGCTAACGCGGGAAATGGCGAATAGTTTAAAAGAAAGAAATATATAAATATATATATATAATGTGATCATTCTGCGATTTTCGTCAACTGAATTTAATGTTCTAAACTCAATGTGTCAGTTACAGCCTATCAGGTTTCCGTATGAGCAAATCCACCTATGCAATTTTTCAAGTGGATTTGTTCCGCCACATTTGTATGTCACTAAACACAAACAAATATATCATTACCTTAGTGTAACACGTTCCTCTATCTTTTAACGTCCTGGGTCTATATTTGGCCAGTTTCTGCCCATACCATCGCTCGCCTATCTCATATGATGATTCCAATATGTGTTAGCCATGGACGATGAACACACCCACCCACCCACACACACACACACACACACACACACACACACACACATCCACACACACACACACCCACCCACCTACACACACACACATCCACACACACACACACACACACACCCACCCACACACACACACACACACACACATCACACACACACACACACACACACACCCTAAGTGATGTGTATGCAGATATCTTGTGGTGTGTAATATAAACAGCTGATGCAAAACACCATCATGTTGGTAAACTCCTAACATCACAAGGCCAGAGGTCAACACATGAATACTCTATGAACACACGTACCCATCTGTTGACAACTACATTTCGTCAATGTTTCTTAATCTCTTATCATACACTCCTTATGGAATCAACACACACACACACCACACACACACACACAAACACACACTCACACACCATCATTGAAGCAACTGAACAAGACAAGAATATTTACTGATCCAAAAACTGTTCCATCGTCATAGTTTCCCATCTCACGATTGCCTGACATTTTCCCCTGTTTCCGCAGCCGAAGCTTCCAGGACAGAGCAACAGAGCATCACCAGACAGGGAAAATCGGTTCATGGGAAAGATTATGACAGCGTAAAGCTTCAAGAATTACACACAAACACAAACATACATATAGACATAGACATCATATACATTCTATATTAAAAAATATATCCCCGAAAATGCATAAGTATACACAAAAATATAAAGAAAAGATAAAAAAAAGATTGACTTTCATCTAGACAAGCAAGCATCGTGGGACCCCATGAAACCGTTCAGGAGAAAACCCAGGAAACTCAGACCTAACATATCTCTGTACCATTCACTTACGAATCCTGCACATTCTTCACGCACCAAACCTAACTATCCTCTCGTCTTTAAGGCCTTAACCTCACTAGGCTATCTTCCCGCTCTTACTCTACCACCAGACTACATGCAGTACTAACTTTGTTATGCTAACCTCCAGTCCTAACTAGGCTATCTTCCCGTTCTTACTCTATTCCTACGCGACCTTAAGTAGCTAGGCTACCCAGCATACCTTATTAGGCTACGATATCTTCCAGACATTACGTCATATAACCAAGCTACCTCGCAGTTCTTACCTGGCTATGTTACCCTACGCTCCTAACTGACTACTTTATTATCCTGCATTGCTTACCTGGCTAACCTAACCTCCAAACATTTGGTAGTTAAGCTACTCTCTGCAGTCCCTTTGTAGGTTAGGCTATCCTTACTATGTAATATTTCCAAGCCTTTACCATATCATTTTCATTGACAATATCGTTCCAGATTTGTGCTTGAAGAGCAATGACATCATTAAAACTTGCTATTCTAAGTGAAAAAATAAATCGGGACTATTATGTTGCCTAACATTACATACGCTGTTGAAAATTATCTTAAAAAGTAATATGTCTGCGAACACCGAATATGCGATCATCAACACAAAGTCTTTTCTGGTTCTGGGACTAAATCACATGATGATGCCTAGTCACGAACTGGGTTCGCTAACTTAATTATTATCGAGATATTCAGCCTCATTCTGAAGCTGTCGTCAACCCCTCATACTATTTCTACATAATGTTATGATATAAACGTTCTCTGTAATTACATAACTAACAGGCCTGTGTTTGAAGCACCACACAAGATCTAAAATATCTAATTTGCAAAATCTGTCCAGGAGCTGCTAAGAACTTAATTCCATTGCAACGAGGTTTAAAACTTCTGTATTTAGTCTTATCAAAACAACCTTCCATGATACCATGACACACTTGCAAATCCTCCCTCGCTAGTTCCAAGGCTGCTAACATCTTCAATTTGTTTATGGCGTCTACAACGGGTGTTGTAACACTGATAACCTGGTGTCCTTCATAACCTGAACAGTCTTCTACCATCATATCTGAAGATCAAATCAAACAATCCACCAGTGGAGTCCCCAGCAGAGATGACAGCGATGGACCTCCCTCATCCCACACTTTACGAACTTCTGGACAAAATTTCTCTCACCAACATTTCAAAGTTTGGTGGAGACGTTCCACCATATCTTGACTTCCTGGATGAGCCCAGATCTGCCTGTACAACCTCAGGAAGTCCTGCCATAGTGAAAGTTTCAGCAAACCACCTACGTATAATGACCGCAGTCGACACCTGACGTATGGAGAGGACCTGTGGGAAACTGCACATATGTATAGGTTGGTAAGCACTGGCTACCAGTGTGTAGCAACGGGCCAACGGTAAGAACGTAGCATAACCTGGCTGACTGGCTCGTGCACGCCAGGAGTTTGTGCAGATAACATTTCCAGATTGTTTGATCTCCAGTAACTGACATGTATGACAAGCTTTAATAATCAATTACAACCTTTATAGCAACAAGCCAGAAGTGTCTCAACACTGAGGCAAATTCTTTCACACGCTGTCTCATCAGCTACGTAATTATCTCTTGCTAGAAAGATTTACCCAGATCTACTTTGTAAGTTTAGATCACACCAGAGCTGTTCTTACTTAACCACAACTGCTGACAAGCAACGATGTTCACCTACATTACTGTACGTGTGTGAAGTATGCATGTAATGGTGCTGGTGATAATCTAGTGTTAGCGGGTGATTCTAATTTAAAGTCTTTGTATATAACTCAGCTCCTCCAGCTCAAGGAGTATTTGGTGTTGTTTGATCAAAACCCTATCGTGACGTCAGAGCGCTTGGGACCAATCACAGTGGCCACACCTTCTCCGGCAACTGAAATCACTGAACGTCCACCAATCGAAATCAGGAATGTCTCCACCATCTTCACTGTATCTAAGCTCACCTACCTTCCCCGGCCTCACTAACACAGAGGCACCAGCAAGTGTGTACGGACGGGTATGTAGAGTCATCCTGGGTCCTTCTTACACCTCCTACAAAGAGGCCCTCAGCTCTCTCAACCTGTCCACCCTCGCCCACCAACACCAGCAACACACACGGCAGTTTGAACCCCCCACCACCAGGGGGTTCGTCACCACAATCCCCTTGTTCCCAACGGAGGTCGTACGTAGACCAGATATAAGAACAGTGTTATACCTACCATTATGAACGTCATAAACCATTCAGGAACCAATGAACAAGTTCATTAGCTATGCAAGGGAATAGCTCAGCTTTCTGTCAGTTGATATATGTAGTGCGTCAACTACTGTATTACTGTAACCATTCATGACAATGTTCAGTCAAGATGATAATGTATGGAACATAACACTAGCTCTGCCAACATCCCTGTATATCTGCTACCTTAACTATACGATCTAAATGTACCTCACTCATGTCCTTAACCGAAGTGAGGAAATATCCAGCTCAACCTAACTTATGATCTTGTATAACCACGTAACTATCATGGCCTCCCACTTCTGTAATACTGTAACACCTCATCTAGGTAATTTCAGCCCAATGGCTGCCTACACCCAATAAACTTATTTATCTATTCATTTCTCGATTTATCTATTCATTCATAGTTTCAGCTTGCTGGTAGGCCCCAGTCAGTTAACACCTGAGGGAGGAGACCCATGCTACACCTCCGCCCGGCACACGGGGCACCTCTACCAGGTCCTGGACCGTGCTAATGCTTGCTCTCCTCAGTTTACTCACTGAGGAGGCCCAGGGACGCGCCACGTCGAGGGGTACAGACCTGAGAGATTATACTCACACCAAGTGATCACTGAGTGCAGGCAGGCGAGTAAGCTCGTACCTGTGAACCACTGAGGAGGAGCAGCTGTCGGCAGTGGCCAAGTTAACAGTCTCAGTCCTTCACAACTCATCCGCCATCTTGCCTAGAAGGCGACCTGCCCATAAGACACCGCGCGAGAGTCGTACCACAACCACGTACAGTGAATTACCGTCGTACAACATCAACTTTTGTCGTACACCATCAACTTCTGTCGTACAACATCAACTCAGGAGGAGGTCGTGCTATCATTATGGGGCATCAGTATAACTACGACACGTTAAACACCGGTGACACGGCCATGCCTCCCACACTGTGACATTCGAAAGCCAACGGTCAACGGTTCTAAAAGTTGCCAGGTACCACCCAGAATGAATGCCCTGAAGTGGCGGCAACACCGCCGGACTACCACGTGGCATGTCGTTGCTAGCTGACCAACACCACTGGCGATACGGCAACGTCGGACCGAGACGTGGCCACATGGCAGTGTTGGTAAACACTAATGTTCACACACACACACACACACACACACGAAATAGTGGAAGATGTCCTATTCAGACAACACATAATGGGAGATAGTAACATAATCTTAAGAAATGCAATAAACCGGAAGAAATATACAATAACAATGAAGGACCAATTACGTTGGTGCACGAAGCATGACACTCACTTCTTACCGAGGCGAAGGACTGGTAATGGGGGAGGGGGAGGTGTTGGGGCGATAGATGAAAGAGGGAATTTGAATTTTCGTGGCGAGAGGGAGTCATTGAGACACACGTCTTTAGATCGTATACAGGAAAGTGTCTTGTCATGGAGCACACGAGCATGAGAGGGACTGATACAGCAACATTGCGAGATCTTATGTTTACACATACCAACGTGGATATTGAGAATATCATACACGATGCACCAGTTGGAAGAAAGGATCATGTAAGGCTCGAGTTGGAACATGGGGTAAAAGAGGACATTAAAAAGAGCAGATTTGATACAGAAACTAAAGAGGAGATATGATCGCAGAAACTAAACACCTTAGTAATTTCTACGGTAATGTAAGAATTCAGGAACCAGGGCTTTGTGTTCTGTGAAAATTATATGAAAAAGCAGAGGCATAGGTTCCTCAAACATCTGAAACGGTAAGAACGAAGAAGAAATGGTTCAATACAAGATGTCAATAAAGCAAACCATCTTCGAGATGTGCAGTGGCGAAGATTCAGTCATCACTTATAAGGTATAAGAGAACATGTGTAGCAACATAAGAAAAGAGGAACAAACAAACTTCCAAAAGAGTATTGTAGACGAGGCAGCTGAAGATCCAACACCTTTGCCACCAATTCATCAGGAGTCGGTGGTCAGCAGAAGAGCAGGTAATTTGTCTCAGGGATTCAGAGGGAGGAATGGTAGAAGCTGATGTAGGGATATGTGAGGAACTGAATACGAGTTCAAAATTGTTTTCACAGTGGAAGACACTATATCCTCAACACCTGTGTGAAGGAATGAGGAGGAGGAGAAGGTTCTGGAAATGGATGCGACGATGTCTACACATGATGTTGATAATGCTGAAGCACTTGACCCATACAAGGCTGATGGTTCTGATGAAATTTCATCATGCGTGCTGAAGATGTGAGCAGATACGTTAGATAAACCACTGGAATCACTGTTCCAGATGCCGCTAGAAAGAGCCATAGTACCAGGGGAATGGAAATGGGCAAACATTATATATATATATATATATATATATATATATATATATATATATATATATATATATATATATATATATATATTTATATTATTATTTATTATACTTTGTCGCTGTCTCCCGCGTTAGCGAGGTAGCAAAAAGAAACAGACAAAAGAATGGCCCAACCCACTCACATACACATGTATATACATACACGTCCACACACGCAAATATACATACCTATACATCTCAATGTACACATATATATACATACACAGACACATACATATATACCCATGCACACAATTCACACTGTCTGCCCCCATTCACTCCCATCGCCACCTCGCCACACATGGAATACCTTCCCCGTCCCCCCCTCATGTGTGCGAGGCAGCACTAGGAAAAGACAACAAAGTCCCCATTCGTTCACACTCAGTCTCCAGCTGCCACGCAATAATGCCCGAAACCACAGCTTCCTTTCCAGATCCAGGCCCCACACAACTTTCCATGGTTTACCCCAGACGCTTCACATGCCCTGATTCAATCCACTGACAGCACGTCAACCCCGGTATACCACATCGATCCAATTCACTCTATTCCTTGCCCTCCTTTCACCCTCCTGCATGTTCAGGCCCCGATCACACAAAATCTTTTTCACTCCATCTTTCCACCTCCAATTTGGTCTCCCATTTCTCCTCGTTCCCTCCACCTCCGACACATATATCCTCTTGGTCAATCTTTCCTCACTCATTCTCTCCATGTGCCCAAACCATTTCAAAACACCCTCTTCTGCTCTCTCAACCACGCTCTTTTTATTTCCACACATCTCTCTTACCCTTACATTACTTACTCGATCAAACCACCTCACACCACACATTGTCCTCAAACATCTCATTTCCAGCACATCCACCCTCCTGCGCACAACTCTATCCATAGCCCACGCCTCGCAACCATACAACATTGTTGGAACCACTATTCCTTCAAACATACCCATTTTTGCTTTCCAAGATAATGTTCTCGACTTCCACACATTCTTCAAGGCTCCCAGGAATTTCGCCCCCTCCCCCACCCTATGATTCACTTCCGCTTCCATGGTTCCATCCGCTGCCAGATCCACTCCCAGATATCTAAAACACTTTACTTCCTCCAGTTTTTCTCCATTCAAACTTACCTCCCAACTGACTTGACCCTCAACCCTACTGTACCTAATAACCTTGTCCTTATTCACATTTACTCTTAACTTTCTTCTTTCACACACTTTACCAATCTCAGTCACCAGCTTCTGCAGTTTCTCACATGAATCAGCCAAGAGCGCTGTATCATCAGCGAACAACAACTGACTCACTTCCCAAGCTCTCTCATCCACAACAGACATGGGGTGTTCAGTGTTATAAATGGAAATGATGAAGAGCTTGTAGATTTATGTGTTGAAAAAGGACTGGTGATTGGGAATACCTGGTTTAAAAAGCGAGATATACATAAGTATACGTATGTAAGTAGGAGAGATGGCCAGAGAGCGTTATTGGATTACGTGTTAATTGACAGGCGCACGAAAGAGAGACTTTGGGATGTTAATGTGCTGAGAGGTGCAACTGGAGGGATGTCTGATCATTATCTTGTGGAGGCTAAGGTGAAGATTTGTATGGGTTTTCAGAAAAGAAGAGAGAATGTTGGGGTGAAGAGGGTGGTGAGAGTAAGTGAGCTTGGGAAGGAGACTTGTGTGAGGAAGTACCAGGAGAGACTGAGTACAGAATGGAAAAAGGTGAGAACAATGGACGTAAGGGGAGTGGGGGAGGAATGGGATGTATTCAGGGAATCAGTGATGGATTGCGCAAAAGATGCTTGTGGCATGAGAAGAGTGGGAGGTGGGTTGATTAGAAAGGGTAGTGAGTGGTGGGATGAAGAAGTAAGATTATTAGTGAAAGAGAAGAGAGAGGCATTTGGACGATTTTTGCAGGGAAAAAATGCAATTGAGTGGGAGATGTATAAAAGAAAGAGACAGGAGGTCAAGAGAAAGGTGCAAGAGGTGAAAAAGAGGGCATATGAGAGTTGGGGTGAGAGAGGATCATTAAATTTTAGGGAGAATAAAAAGATGTTCTGGAAGGAGGTAAATAAAGTGCGTAAGACAAGGGAGCAAATGGGAACTTCAGTGAAGGGCGCAAATGGGGAGGTGATAACAAGTAGTGATGTGAGAAGGAGATGGAGTGAGTATTTTGAAGGTTTGTTGAATGTGTTTGATGATAGAGTGGCAGATATAGGGTGTTTTAGTCGAGGTGGTGTGCAAAGTGAGAGGGTTAGGGAAAATGATTTGGTAAACAGAGAAGAGGTAGTAAAATCTTTGCGGAAGATGAAAGCCGGCAAGGCAGCAGGTTTGGATGGTATTGCAGTGGAATTTATTAAAAAAGGGGGTGACTGTATTGCTGACGGGTTGGTAAGGTTATTTAATGTATGTATGAGTCATGGTGAGGTGCCTGAGGATTGGCGGAATGCGTGCATAGTGCCTTTGTACAAAGGCAAAGGGGATAAGAGTGAGTGCTCAAATTACAGAGGTATAAGTTTGTTGAGTATTCCTGGTAAATTATATGGGAGGGTATTGATTGAGAGGGTGAAGGCATGTACAGAGCATCAGATTGGGGAAGAGCAGTGTGGTTTCAGAAGTGGTAGAGGATGTGTGGATCAGGTGTTTGCTTTGAAGAATGTATGTGAGAACTAGAAAAGCAAATGGATTTGTATGTAGCATTTATGGATCTGGAGAAGGCATATGATAGAGTTGATAGAGATGCTCTGTGGAAGGTATTAAGAATATATGGTGTGGGAGGCAAGTTGTTAGAAGCAGTGAAAAGTTTTTATCGAGGATGTAAGGCATGTGTACGTGTAGGAAGAGAGGAAAGTGATTGGTTCTCAGTGAATGTAGGTTTGCGGCAGGGGTGTGTGATGTCTCCATGGTTGTTTAATATGTTTATGGATGGGGTTGTTAGGGAGGTGAATGCAAGAGTTTTGGAAAGAGGGGCAAGTATGAAGTCTGTTGTGGATATATATATATATATATATATATATATATATATATATATATATATATATATATATATATATATATATATATATAAAAGGAGAAGAGAACAGGAGGGGAACCACAGACCTGCCTCACTAACAAGTATGGTGCTTAAGTTTCTGGAAAAATACCAAAAAAACGTGTGGAAGACTTTCTACGGAGGAGAAATTTCCTAAGTGAGAGACAATACGTTTTAAGCAAGTGAAGGTCATGTGTAACAAAACGCTTAAGAGTTTTACGAGAGAGTGAGGTGAGTGCTGGACAAAATGAAGAGCTAGGTGGACTGTCTGTGTCTGGATTGCCAGAGAGCATTTGACACTGTACCACACAGGAGGCTAGATTACCCAGCAGGAGGGATGAGGGGGAATAGATTACGTCAGTGGAGGCAACAAAGACCTTCTGCTGGAGAAGTCTTTCCCATATGGGTGGAGGTGACTAGCTGGGGTGCCCAAGAGTTCGGATCTTGGACCCTCACACTTCTTGGTCTGTTATGACTTTACTGAAGGTACACACTCCTACCTACACATG
>NC_092231.1:31425651-31532154 GCF_036320965.1 Panulirus ornatus | reverse complement strand
AGGTATTCCGAATCACCAGTCCTTTTTCAGCACATAAATCTACAAGCTCTTCACCATTTCCATTTACAACACTGATCACCCCATGTACACCAATTATTCCCTCAACTGCCACATTACTCAGCTTTGCATTCAAATCATCCATCACTATAACCCAGTCTCGTGCATCAAAACTACTAACACAATCACTCAGCTGCTCCCAAAACACTTGCCTCTCATGATCTTTCTTCTCATGCCCAGGTGCATATGCACCAATAATCACCCATCTCTCTCCATCCACTTTCAGTTTTACCCATATCAATCTAGAGTTTACTTTCTTATACTCTATCACATACTCCCATCACTCCTGTTTCAGGAGTAGTGCTACTTCTTCCCTAGCTCTTGTCCTCTCTCTAACCCCTGACTTTACTCCCTAAACATTCCCAAACCACTCTTCCCTTTTACCCTTGAGCTTCGTTCCACTCAGAGCCAAAACATCCAGGTTCCTTTCCTCAAACATACTACCTATCTCTCCTTTTTTCTCATCTTGGTTACATCCACACACATTTAGACACCCCAATGTGAACCTTTGAAGAGGATGAGCACTCCCCGCGTGACTCCTTCTGTTTCCCCTTCTAGAATGTTAAAATACAAGGAGGGGAGGGTTTCTAGCCCCCCGCTCCCGTCCCCTTTAGTCGCCTTCTACGACACATGAGGAATACATGGGAAGTATTGTTTTTCCCACGTGAGTGGATGGGCCATTGTTTGTCTGCTTCCTGGTGCTACCTCAGTGATGCTGGAAACATCGATTATGGATGATAGAAATATATATCAGAAAGGGTAGTGAGTGGTGGGTTCAAGAAGTGTGATTGTTGGTGAAAGATATGGGAGATGCCTTTGGACTATTTTTGCAGGGAAGCAGTGTAAATGACAGGGAGAAGTATAAAAGAAAGCAGCAGGAGGTCAAGAGAAAAGTGCAAGAGGTGAAAAAGAGGGCAAATGAGAATTGGGGTGAGAGATAGCATCATTATGTCTTAGGAAGAATAAAAAGATGTTTTTGAAGGAGGTAAATAACATGCGTAAGACAAGATAACAAATGGGAACATTGGTGAAGGGAGCAAATGGGGATGTAATAACAAGTAGTGGTGAAGTGAGAAGGAGACAGAGTGAGTACTTTGAAGTTTTGTTAAGTGTGTTTGATGACAGAGTGGCAGATATAGGGTGTTTTGGTCGAGGTGGTGTGCAAAGTGAGAGGGTCAGGGAGAAGGGTTTGGTAAACAGAGAAGAGGTAGTG
Organism: Panulirus ornatus; assembly: GCF_036320965.1. Classification (NCBI taxonomy): domain Eukaryota; kingdom Metazoa; phylum Arthropoda; class Malacostraca; order Decapoda; family Palinuridae; genus Panulirus; species Panulirus ornatus. Next base: position 31,530,884 of record NC_092231.1, on the reverse strand, counting down.
AAAGCTTTGTGGAAGATGAAAGCCAGAAAGGCAGGGGGTTTGGATGGAACTGCAGTGGAATTTATGAAAAAAAGGGGGTGACTGTGTTGTTCATTGGTTGGTAGGAATATACAATGTATGTATGGTTCACAGTGATGTGCCTGAGGATTGGCAGAATGTATGCATAGTGAAACTGTACAAAGGCAAAGGGGATAAAGGTGAATGTTCAAATTACGGAGGCATAAGTTTGTTGAGTATTCCTGGGAAATTATATGGGAGGGAATTGATTGATTGAGAGGGTAAAGGCATGTACAGAGCATCAGAAAGGGGAAGAGCAGTGTGGTTTCAGAAGGGGTAGAGAATGTGTGGATCAGGTGTTTGCTTTGAAGAAAGTATGTGAGAAATACTTAGAAAAACAGATGAATTTGTACGTAGCATTTATGGATCTGGAGAAAGCATACGATAAGATTGATAGAGATGCTTTGAGGTGGGAATTAAGTTGCTACAAGCAGTGAAAAGTTTTCATCAAGGATGTAAAGCATGTGTATGAGTAGGAAGAGAGGAAAGGGATTGGTTCCCAGTGAATGTCAGTTTGCGGCAGGGGTGTGTGATGTCTCCATGGTTGTAAATTTGTTTATGGATGGGGTGGTTAGGGAGGTGAATGCAAGTTTTGGAGGGAGGGGGAAAGTATGCAGTCTTGTGGATGAAAGGGCTTGGGAAGTGAGTCAGTTGTTGTTTGCTAGGTGGCTGATTCGGGTGAGAAACTGCAGAAGTTGGTGACTAAGTTTGGTAAAGTGTGTGAAAGAAGAAAGCTGAGAGTAAAAGTAAAGGTTCAGTAGAGTTGATGGATAAGTTAAATGGGAGCTAAGTTTGAATGGAGAAAAACTGATGGAAGTGAAGTGTTTTAGATATCTGGGAGCGGATTTAGCAGCAGATGGAACCATGGAAGCAGAAGTGAGTCATAGAGTGTGGGAGGGGGTGAAGGTTCTGGGAGTGTTGAAGAATGTATGGAAGGCGAGAATGTTATCTCAGAGAGCAAAAATGGGTATGTTTGAAGGAATAGTGGTTCCTACAATGTTATATGGTTGCGAGGCATGGGCTATAGATAGGGTTGTGTGGAGGAGGGTGGATGTGTTGGAAATGAAATGTTTGAAGACAATGTGTGGTGTGAGGTGGTTTGATTGACTAAGTAATGACAGGGTAAGAGAGATGTGTGGAAATAAAAAGTGTGGTTGAGAGAGCAGAAGAGGGTGTGTTGAAATGGTTTGGTCACATGGAGAGAATGAGTGAGGAAAAATTGACAAAGAGGATATATGTGTCAGAGGTGGAGGGAACGAGAAGAAGTGGGAGACCAAATTGGAGGTGGAAGGATGCAGTGAAAAAGATTTTGAGCAATAGGGGCTTGAACATACAAGACGGTGAAAGGCGTGCAAGGAATAGGGTGAACTGGAACAATGTGATATACTGGGGTGGACGTGCTGTCAGTGGACTGAAACAGGGCATGTAAAGTGTCTGGGGTATACCATGGAAAGTTTAGTGGGGCCTGGATGTGGAAAAGGAGCTGTGGTTTTGGTAAATCACACATGGTAGCTATACGGCCTCTTTGTCATTTCCTAGCACCACACTCACATGGGGGGGATGCTTTTTCATGAGTTGTGGGGTGGCAACAGGAATGGATGAAGGCAGCAAGTATGAATACATACATGTGTATATATGTATAAGTCTGTATATGTATATGTAAGTACACATTGAAATGTATAGGTATGTATATGTGCATGTGTGGGCGTTTATGTATATACATGTGTATGTGGGGGGTTGGGCCATTCTCTCGTATGTTTCCTTGCACTACCTCGCTAACGTGGGAGATCGCGATCAAGTATAATAAAAAATATACATATATATCTATAGTTATTTATCTATTCATTACATGTAATTGCTGTTTCCCACATCAGCAAGGTAGCACCAGGAAACAGACGAAGAATGGACTATCCACTCATATACACATATATAAAGATAAATGCCCACATATACACATACATACACATATGCAGACATTACATACATACACATGTACATAATCATACTTGCTTGCCTTCATCCATCAATGTCACTACCCTACCCCACAGGAAAACAGCATTGCTATCCCCTGCCTCAGCTCTGCATCACCAAAAATACAGACAAAAAGGCCACATTCGTTCACACTCAGTCTCTAGTTGTCATGTGTAATGCACCGAAACCACAGCTCCCTATCCACATCTATGCCCCACAGACCTTTCCATGGTTTACCCTAGACACTTTACATGCCCTGTTTCAGTCAACCGACAGCACATTGACACCAGTATACCACATCGTTCCAATGCATTCTATTCCTTGCACGCCTCATCCTCCTGTATGTTAAGGCCCTAATCACTCAAAATCTTTTTCACTTCTTCCTTCCACCTCTAATTTGGTCTCCCGCTTCTCCTTCTTCCCTCCGCCTCTGACACATACATCCCCTTTCTCAATCTTTCCTCACTCTTTCTCTCCATATGTCCAAACCATTTCAAAACACCCTCTTCTGCTCTCTCAATCGTACTCTTTTTTATTTCCACATATCTCTCTCTTACCCTTACGTTACTCACTCGATCAAACCACCTTACATCACATATTGTCCTCAAACATTTCACTTTCAATACATCCACCCTCCTCCATACTACCCTATCTATGGCCCATGCCTTGCAACCATATAACTTTGTTGGAATTGCTATTCCTTCAAACATACCCATTTTTGCTCTCAGAAATAACGTTCTCTCCTTGCAGACATTCTTCATTGCTCCCAGAACTTTCGCCTCCTCCCCCACCCTATGACTCACTTCCACTTCCATGGTTTCATCCACAGCTAATTCTACTTCCAGATATCTAAAACACGTCACTTCCTCCAGTTTTTCTCCATCCAAACTTACATTACAATTAACTTGTCCCTCAACCCTAATGAACCTAATAACCCTGCTCTTATTCACATCTACTCTCAACTGTCTCCTTTCACACACTTTTCCAAACTCGGTCACCAACCTCTGTAGTTTTTCACTCAAATCAGCCACTAGAGCAGTATCATCAGTGAACAACAACTGACTCACCTCCCAGGCCCTCTGATCCACAACAGACTGCATACTCGCCTCTCTCTCCAAAGCTCTTGCATTTACCTCCCTAACCACCCCAATCATAAACAAATTAAACAACCATAAGGATATCACACACCTCTGCCACAGACCAACATTCACTGGGAACCAATCACTCTCCTCTCTTCCTACTCGTACACATGCCTTAGATCCTTGGTAAAAACTTTTCACTGCTTCTAGCAACTTACCTCCAACACCATATACTCTTAAAACCTTCCACAAAGCATCTCTTATCAAACCTACCATTTTTTTTCATACACGTTCACCATATACCACATCAGCAAGGTTGTACCAGGATCAAAAGAAGAAATTACCTCTTTAGTTCACATTCACTCTTTAACCCTATCCACAACCAGGCCCCACAGACATTTCCGTGGCTTCCCCTGAACTGTTTCAAATGCCCTGGTTCACCCCAATCATAGCATGTCGTTTCCCTCTAAACCAAATCACTCCAATTTGTTCTATCCCTTGCAAATCTCATACCCTCATGCATGTTCAAGCCTTAACCATCAAAACATCTTTCACTCTATCCTTCCACCTCCTTTTCCTTGTTCCCTCCACTTATGACATCCTCTCCATATGTCCAGCACACCCTCTTCTGCTGTTTCAAACATACTCCTCTTACTATAACAACTATCTCTTACCCAGCACATCAACTAGTACATTACTGGTTTATAAATCATGACACAAGAACTTTCCAAAAATAATTAGGTTAAAAACCATCTCTCATATCTCCAATTATGATTCAGGGAATGAGAAACTCTTGTTTTACAAGGTTCTCATGGACCATCAGGAGCTCCTTGTTGTATTGTGGGTCAACTGAAAGATAGTAGTTTAAGGAAAGAGCAAAAACCTTAGAAAGGATAAAATACTCTTAGGGTGAATCAATATCCAAAAGGTTGAGCTAAATTTCTTCTCTACATCAACCTTTTGTCTTAGTTCTCACTCTTATAATCCAATAATCACTATCAATCGATAAAAGACCATTTTAATAAACACAAACACTCCAGAAAAGGTACAGGAACTCAACTAAAGTCTGTCCTGCAACAAGTTCCCCATTGCTCCCAGGCACAGCAATAGTTGAGGTGTGGAACTGCAAGATTAGTGGGCCAAATGATTCCACAGGTAGCTCCCAATACTCCTAAACATGTGCAGGAAAAAGATTTACAAAAGATAAAACTCCTTTCCTTTAGAAATGAGCTACCAAAAGATAAGTTGAGGTCAATTAGGCAGAATAAAACTTGTGAAGGTATGACTGACTAATGTTCTGCCCTGGCTGGCATAATACCATAGATTAAATCAATATCATTCTAGTCCCTACTTCTGTAAGAGACCTAAACACTATAAGCCTGCTATAGAATATAAATAAAATCTATCCAGGTACAAAAAAGAAGTAGAAAGGAGAAGGCAGGGGATGAATAATATCATTAACCAATATCAAAAGCGGCAGCAAATCAAATCCATATTAGGTTAATGTCCACAAAATATTCAAGAAACACACATCACGCATATATAAATTACACTCTTATGTAAATCAGTAAAGGATACATATTCACAGATTCACAGTAGGGCGGTAGAGCCAGAGTAAAGAGGCTCAGAACTAAACTTCCATAACACCCACAGACTCTGAAAATTAAAAGGGTGACAAACATGACAGCCAAAGAGACAATAACGCCAGCATCAAGTGGGGTTACTGAATGGTAGAAAGGAGGGCCTCGACTGACTGTATGCCACCACAAACACTGAAGAGATGTTTAGTGAGGGGTGAGAGGCAATATTAAGAAGTTGATAGAGGAAAGCAAAGAAAGAGGAGATGAAGATTTTGCAAGAAAATTAAGGGAAAAGTTTCAGGATAATAAGAAACTATACTAGAAGGTGAAAAAGGTATGAGGCAGTTGTAAGTGGGGAAATGTTAATGTGAGAAGTAAGGAAAGGGAGATGCTGAATCAAAAGGAGGAAGAGAAAAGAAAATGGAAAGAGTATTTTGAAGAACTGATGAATATAGACGGGGAGCAGCAATTGTTACGTGCATGGGTATGGAGGATGGAAGGAAGAGGATACAAGTGCAAGGGCCTATAGCAAAAAGGAGGCAAGGAGGAGAATAATGAGGTTGAAGGTAGGAAATGCACCTGGAGTGGATGGGATTACAGCTGAAATACTGAAGTATGGAGAAAGTGCTACTGAGCATATGCATTTGATATGTAATTTAGCATGGAAAAAGAAGGCTGTGTTTGAGGATTTCCTTTATCCAAAGGAAAAGGTGCTATGAATGTATGTAGCAGTTACAGGGGAATAAGTCTGTTAAGTATACAAGGAAAAGTGTAAGCAAGAATGTTTATTGATAGAGTGATGGAAGTGACTGAATGCACAATAAATGAGGAGCAAGTGGGTTTTAGGAAAGGTAAGGGATGTGCGGATCAGATTTTTGAGGCAAAGATGACCATGGAAAAGTATTTTGTGAAAGGTAATTATATGCATGCAGCTTTTATGGATCTGGAGAAAGCGTATGACAGAGTCGAGTGGAATGCTTTATGAGATGTGTTGAGGCTATATAGGACAACTGTTGGATGGTGCGAAAGCCTTCTATAGAGGAGCAAATGTAACTGTAACAGTGGATGGAGAGTTAAGTGAAAATTTTGGATGTATGTAGGTGTGAGGTAGGGCTGTGTGATGTCACCGTGGCTTTTCATTATGTTTATGGATGGAGTGATAAGAGAAATGAAAACAAAACTAGGGAAAAGGGGGTGCAGAGATGTAGAGCGGTGGTGAGATATGGTGGCTAGTGGCAAGCCTGTTTGCCAATGAAAAATGCTGTTTGCTGAGAGTGAATAGGAGTTGTAAGTGTGTTTTATGATACATGTAAGAGTATGCAATTGAAGGTAAATGGAAGTAAATGTAATGCAATGGTGTTTGTAAGGAAACAGAGTGAAAGTATAGATTCTGTCAAACCATATAGAGTGAAAGAAGAAAGTGTACTAAATTGTGCTTCGGATATGGGAAGGGGGGGGGTGAGAAAGGGGGGGGGGAGTAAGACTGGAAGAGGTGAGAGAATTCAAGTATTTAGGAGCTGTCTTGGGTAAATTTGGTAATATGGAAGGCGATATAAGGGATAGAGTAGTACAAGGCAGAAGTGTAAGAATGGAAGTAAAGAGAGGATTAGGGGACAACATAGTCTTTTCAGCCCTAACCTATGCAGCTGAAACATGGACATGGAAAAAGTCACAGAGATCAAGAATCCAGACTGTGGAAATGAGCTATTTGAGAAGAGCAAGTGGTGTGACTAGACACATTGAAGAAAGAAATTAAGGGGTTTATGAAACAAGTGGTATGGCAGGGAATATAAAAGGAATGAATCATGGAGTGGTAGAGTGGCTTAAACATAATACTTTAAGGTGGTCTGAGCAAGTGGGAAGAATGCAAGACTGAGATTTTACAGGAGAGTGAATGTGCTGTCAAAGGAGTTGGTGTGAGAGTAGACCACCTGTAACATGGTCAAATAGGGTGGAAGAATACTGGACAGAGAGAAATGATGGAAGAATGCTTGGAATGGTGTATGCAAAGAAGGCATGTATGGGTAGGGATAAGTGGAGACTCTTTTGCCATGGCCACCCCTTGATGAGAGTTCTTTGGCAAGAATGAGCATCAGATATAGAGAGGCATCTATAAAACCAAAGGGATGAGGGTTGAGGTTTCTAATCTCAAAGGATTTTAACAATTCTCTAAAAACTTGTGGAACAAACCAAAATATAGCATTTTTGTAAGAAAGGAATGAAGGTCAATGAGCTGATGTACAAAGAATGGAATTATATGTATTGGTAATAAGGAAAAAATGAGTTTTGAAGAATTAAAAACCATTCCTCTCAAAGTGGTATCCAATGAGCAAATGAAAAATCTTCATGTATCTCAGGGGGTTGACAGCCTCCAATTCCCATCCTTTCGGTGAGGTCTACAACTCACACTTCACAAACCACCCAAATAGCAGCTGCAGCAATAGTTTTTTCCAGAACGTCCATCCAATCAACATCCACCATATAGCAATGATGTATCGTCCTGCCAGCTGCTAAGCTAAGCAAGATAATACTTCATTTTTTTCAGGACAGGAACAACACTCTGATGGTGACTACTGTCTATAATGAGAAATGTTCTTCAAAGAGAAGAAATGGCAGGGTGGAAAGCAATAATGGACAATTGTTCAAAAGGCATTGCCCTAAGATAATTAGTTTTTCACTCTTCAATTCTCAATTATAAATTCAGGGTCAGCTGTCCTGAAAACTAAAAAGGGCATAACAACATGGAGGTGGAAGACAAAAAGAAGAACTTAAGTAAAGGAAAATGATGACCACCTTCATACCAAAGACATACCTAATGGTACTTAATTGATCCTCTTCACAAGAGGCACCCTTGGAAAATCTCCCTCATCAGAAGTTAGTAAGGCAGTGTCTTGTTGATGTGGCTTTAGCATAGATGTTTGATTAAGCCAGCAAAATCTGTCTTAGCTCAAAATGAAACCGTTTCTTCAGAGAAACGATTTCAATAGCCTTGGGTCACAAGAGAAGAGGGATTCTTTGCTAACATCTAAAAATCTCTACGCATTCTAATATTTGCAACTGTACAGGAGATAACTTCTGTAAAGTGAGTCCTTGAAAAAGGCAACATAAGGGTATTCAAACCTCTGATGCTTAACATTTTGAAACCCTGTACTGGAAGAGACAAAGATTAGATATACTATGATAAATGAAAAGGTTCTCATGTTCAGAAATGGGACCTTTTTAACTGAACAATGTCAAGATCTCTCATAATCCCTACATAGATGAACAAGGGGAAGGAAATAAAGTTCCTGAAGATAAGCATCCTGAAAATTAATCACAAGTTAAGTCCCAGAACAAGATAAACCCAAAGATCCTAATGGTGGATTTTGAGGGTCTTCCTAGATATATTCTGGGGGTTTCAGAAAAACAACAAAACAAATACAGTACCAAAGAACAGAGGGTTCCTGAAACTACTAAAATTATTTGTGTATATTGAGGATATTCAATGCATGTATGGCTCATGGTGAAGTACCTGAGGATTGGCAAAATGCATGCATAGTGCCACTGTACAAAGGCAAAGGGGATAAGAGTGAGTGCTCAAATTACAGAGGTATAAGTTTGTTGAGTATTTCTGGGAAATTATATGAGAGGGTATTGATTGAGAGGGTGAAGGCATGTAAAGAGCATCAGATTGGGGAAGAGCAGTGTGGGTTCAGAAGTGGTAGAGTATGTGTGGATCAGGTGTTTGCTTTGAAGAATGTATGTGAGAATACTTAGAAAAACAGATGGATTTGTATGTAGCATTTATGGATCTGGAGAAGGCATATGATAGAGTTGATAGAGATGCTCTGTGAAAGGTATTAAGAGTACATGGTGTGGGAGGCAAGTTTCTGGGAGCAGTAAAAAGTTCCTATCGAGGATGTAAGGCACGTGAACGAGTAGGAAGAGAGGAGAGTGATTGGTTCTCAGTGAATGTTGGTTTGCGGCAAGGGTGCGTGATGTCTCCATGGTTGTTTAATTTGTTTATGGATGGGGTTGTTAGGGAGGTGAATGCAAGAATTTTGGATAGAGGGGCAAGTGTGCAGTCTCTTGTGGATGAGAAGGCTTGGGAAGTGAGTCAGTTGTTGTTCGCTGATGGTACAGCGCTGGTGCCTGATTCGGGTGAGAAACTGCAGAAGCTGGTGAATGAGTTCAGTAAAATGTGTGAAAGAAGAAAGCTGAGAGTAAACGTGAATAAGAGCAAGGGTATTAGGTACAGCAGGGTTGAGGGGACAAGTCAATTGGGAGGTAAGTTTGAACGGAGAAAAACTGGAGGAAGTGAAGTGTTTTAGATATCTGGGAGTGGATTTGGCAGCGGATGGAACCATGGGAGTGGAATAGAGTCACAGGGTGGGGGAGGGGCGAAAGTTATGGGAGCGTTGAAAAATGTGTGGAAGGCGAGAACATTATCTCTGAAAGCAAAAATGGGTACATTTGAAGGAATATTGGTTCCAACAATGTTATATGGTTGTGAGGTGTGGGCTATAGATAGAGTTGTGCAGAGGAGGGTGGATGTGCTGGAAATGAGATGTATGAGGACACTATGTGGTGTGAGGTGGTTGACCGAGTAAGTAAAAATGAAAGGGTAAGAGAGATGTGTGGTAATAAAAAGAGAGCATATGTCTGTGTGTGTATATATATGTATACGTTGAAATGTATAGGTATATACATATGCATGTGTGGACATGTATGTATATACATGTGTATGTGGGTGGGTTGAGCCATTCTTTCGCCTGTTTCCTTGCGCTACCTCACTAACACAGGAGACAGCAACAAAGTATAATGAATAATAAATAATATAAATATAAACATTATGAAGCAAAGAATGTCTTGTGTTTCCTGAGCTACAAGCAAAAAGTTAAATTTTCTAACCCAAACATGTAAGGTCCAAAAATTCAATACTTGGAGACAAAGCTGAGTCGAGTGGACTATGCTGTCCCTTAATCCTTTCGCCACTTCCATACTTACACCTCTACTCTTCATTACTTCATAAACGAATCCAATGACTCTTCTACCCTATTCTGCTCTCATACTTCAATTCTCTCACCTCATTAAATTTTTCTGCTCCCATATCAATGTAAATTTTAGTACACTTTCTTCTTTCATTCCATAGGTGGTTTGTAAAATCTATCCTTTCATTTTATTTCCTTTCAAACATCATTACTTTACTTTTATTTGCATTTACCTTTAATCACCTATGCTTGCACACATCATAAAAACAGACTTCTGCAACTCTCTTCATTCTCAGCAAAAAGCATGGTATCATCTGCAAAAAGACTCATCACTAACCATCATACCTCATCACCACACCATTTTTGCACCCCTATTTCCTAGCTTTGCTTTCATCTCTCAACACTCCATCCATATTTGTTAAAAAGCCATGGCGACAACATGCAGCTTTGACTCATACGTATACAGAAACTTTTGTTTAAGTTTCCATCACTTTTACATATGCATTTGCTACTATATCAATGGCTTTCATAACATCCCACAGTTGTCGCCCTACCCTATATATCCTTAATATATCCTATTAAGCATTCTGTCATAAGTTTTCACCAAATCCATAAAAGCTGCATACAGCTTCTTCCCTTTCATTAGATACTTTTCCATAATGATTTCCACCTCAAAAATCTGATCCTCACATCCCCTATCTTTCCTAAGATTCCCTTGCTGCTCACTTATTCTGTATTCAGTCACCTCCATCATTCTACCAATCAATACTCTGGCATACACTTTATCAGGTATACTTAAACTTATTCTCCCATGATTGCTACATACATCCTTAGCACCTTTTCCTTTGAATAAAGGAACATTAATATCTTTCACCCAATCATGAAGCATAACTTTCCATTTCCATGCTAAAATTATATATAAAATGTATCAATGCTATCACACTTTCTCCTCCATACTTCATTTCAGCCATAATCCCATTCATTCCACATTCCTTTCCTACCTTCAACCTCATTATCACCCTTTTAACCTCCCTTCTTGCTACATGCCTCTGCATATGTTTCCTCTTTCTTCCATCCTCCATACCCATGCATCCCACATTCATCAGTTCTTCAAAATACTCTTTCCATCTTCCTTTCACTTTTTCCTTTTCATTCAGCAACTCTCTTTCTTCATTTTTCCCATTAATGTTTCCACTCATACATCCTTTTTCACCTCCTTCCAGTAAAAGAAAATTCTTATAGTCCCTAAACTTTTACTCAACTTTTTTCCAAAATCTTCATCTACTCTATCTTTGCTTTCCTCTATCAGTTTCTTAACATTCCACTTACACATCTCATGTTCTTCCCCCTTCCTTTGCTGAACTTCCACTGGTACAATCCTTTTAAACAAGCTACCATTTACCTCTCAACCCTAACCTATGCAGACGAAACATGGACATCGAATAAGTTACAGTGGTCAAGAATCCAGGCTATGAAATCAGCTATTTAAGAGGAGTATGTGGTATGACAAGATGGAATGAAGAAAGAAACAAAGGGGTGTAAGATAGAGATCTGATATGGCAGGGAATATATAGGGAATGGCTTCTGGAGTGGTAAAGTGGGCAAAACATAATACTTTGAAGAGGTTTGGGCATGTGAAAGGAATGTAAGATGGAGAGTTTACATGGAAAGTGTCTGATAGTATGATTAAAGGTGTTGGTATGAGAGGCATGCCACATGTGACATGGTAAAATAGAATGGAAGAGTACTGGAGAGAGAGAAATGGTGGAAGAATGAATGGAATGGTGTATGCGAGGGATGCATACAGGGCTCAGTGGAGACTTTTGCTGGGGCTTTCCCCTTGACGGGAGTTCCTAATGGGAATGTGCATCAGAGATATAGATAGATTTATTGAAAGACAGATAGATAGGATAGAGGTTTCCTGACCCTAAATGAGGCAGTGTAATAACACTGTGGAATTGGTCAAGAGGAAATGCACAACTGACATGGCCTAAAAAATGGAACATTTGGTAAGAATACCTCAGCTTTGGGGCAAGTTTGATAGTCCATTGTTTTAAAGCCAGACAAAGCAACATGAACCTATGTTCTTATCAAACATCAAAGAAACTATAGCTGGCAAGAAGGTATTCACCAAAAAAGAAATCCCTTAAGGGTTTACCCCTAAAGAAAGGATACACATGAAACTCTACATACTCCTTGAAAGATAGAAAAAACACAGAGAACAGTCTTGTCAACTGCATATTTTCCTTTTTTAAGAATCATATAATAATCTACATCCTAATGCTGGAGTGTAAAGATTTCTGTCCTTATCCACTTTCTGCTTCTACCTGAAATTTGTAGGAAGGAAGCGCAAGCCACTGCTTGAGGCATCACGCTCAAAATAAATAATCCCAAGGAGTCCATAATGGAATACAATTTGAAGATTCCTCTTATATGACTAAAAGACCAATGAAAAGATAGATCTGGAATAAGCAGTTTCAAGACTATGGATAGTGGAACCCTAGGTGTAAATCCAATACAGAGGTTAAGGCTGCAATAAAACCATGAAAAAAAGAAGGGCATGGCATACTCATAAAAAGTCCCTCCCTACCCAGTAACCTTGCCATGACATTGCAGGATTACTTAGAAATCAATGTTACGACTACATGATACAAATCTCCTCTTAGAAAGGAAATTGTGGCTCTTATCTTAATTGACATCATAATGTTATGTCTTAAATGATTAAATGCTCAGCAAGACAATGTATATGGCTTCTGTAAAGGATGTACAAGAAGCAGGTAAGCCATCTGTTAAAAAACCTGAGACTATCACATTCTGAAAGGCTACCATTCAGATTGCATGCCAAAATATTAATTTTGGATAGAATGATAATTTTGCCAATAATTGTATCAATTTCCCAAAGTGATTGCTTAAGTTCATCAGAGGGGCGGCAAACTGTCCACAGAGCAAACCTCAATTGCCTTTCAAAACAGGAAAGGTTGAAAAAGTCAGGCTTAGAATATTCTCTACTGGCTCCAGTTTTTTGCGAGCAAATAAAAAGGAAAATATTAAAAATCCCTGGGGACAGGGGAGAAAGAATACATCCCACACATTCTAAATGGGGAAACAGAAGGAGTCACGTGGGGAGTGCTCATCCTCATCGAAGGCTCAGATTGGGGTGTCTAAATGTGTGTGGATATAACCAAGATGAGAAAAAAGGAGAGATACGTAGTATGTTTGAGGAAAGGTACCTGGATGTTTTGGCTCTGAATGAAACAAAGCTCAAGGTTAAAGGGGAAGAGTGGTTTGGGAATGTTTTGGGAGTAAAGTCAGGGGTTGGTGAGAGAACAAGAGCAAGGGAAGGAGTAGCACTACTCCTGAAACAGGAGTAGTGGGAGTATGTGATAGAGTGTAAGAAAGTAAACTCTAGATTGATAAGGGTAAAACTGAAAGTGGATGTGGAGAGATGGGTGATTGTTGGTGCATATGCACCTGGGCATGAGAAGAGAGCTCAAGAGAGGTAAGTGATTTGGGAGCAGCTGAGTGAGTGTGTTAGTAATTTTGATGCGCGAGACCGGGTTGTAGTGATGGGTGATTTGAATGCAAAGGTGAGTAATGTGGCAGTTGAGGGAATAATTGGTGTACATGGGGTGTTCAGTGTTGGGAATGGAAATGGTGAGGAGCTTGCAGATTTGTGTGCTGAGAAAGGACTGGTGATTGGGAATACCTGGTTTGAAGGAAGGGATATACAAGAGTGTGCGTATGTAAGTAGGAGAGATGGCCAGAGGGTGTTGTTGGATTGTGTGTTGGTTGATGGGCACAGGAAAGAGAGACTTGTGGATGTTAATGTACTGAAAAGTGCAACTGGAGGAATGTCTGATCATTACCTTGTGGAGGAGAAGGTGAAGATTTGTAGAAATTTTCAGAAAAGAAGAGAGAATGTTGGGGTAAAGACAGTGGTAAGAGTAAGTGAGCTTGGGAAGGAGACATGTGTGAGGAAGCACCAGGAGAGAGTGAGTGCAGAATGGAAAAAGGTGAAAGCAAAGAACGTAAGGGGAGTGGGGGAGGAATGGGAGGTATTTAGGGAAGCAGTGATGGCTTGCGCAAATTATGCTTTTGGCATGAGAAGCGTGGGAGGTGGGCCGATTAGAAAGGGTAGATAGTGGCGGGATGAAGAAGTAGGATTGTTAGTGAAAGTGAAGAGAGGCATTTGGATGAGTTTTGCAGGGAAATAGTGCAAATGACTGGGAGATGTATAAAAGAAAGAGGCAGGAGGTCAGGAGAAGAGTGCACAAGGTGAAAAAGAGGGCAAATGAGAGTTGGGGTGAGAGAGTATCATCAAATTTTAGGGAGAATAAAAAGATGTTTTGGAAGGAGGTAAATAAAGTGCGTAAGACAAGAGAACAAATGGGAACATCAGTAAAGGGTGTTAATGGGGACATGATAACAAGTGGTGGTGATGTGAGAAGGAGATGGCGTGAGTATTTTGAAGGTTGAATGTGTTTGATGATAGAGTGGTAGATATGGGGTATTTTGGTCGAGGTGGTGTGCGAAGTGAGAGGATTAGAAAGAATGATTTGGTAAACAGAGAAGAGGTAATAAAAGCTTTGTGGAAGATGAAAGCCGGCAAGGCAGCGGGTTTGGTTGGTATTGCAGTGGAATTTATTGAAAAAAAAGCGGTAACTGTGTCGTTGACTGGTTGGTAAGGATATCTAATGTATGTATGACTCATGGTGAGGTGCCTGAGGATTGGCAGAATGCTTGCATAGTGCCATTATACAAGGGCAGAGGGGATAAAAGTGAGTGCTCAAATTACACAGGTATAAGTTTGCTGAGTATTCCTGGGAAATTATATGGGAGGGTATTGATTGAGAGGGTGAAGGCATGTACAGAGCATCAGATTGGGGGAGAGCAGTGTGGTTTCAGAAGTGGTGTAGAGGATGTGTGGATCAGGTGTTTGCTTTGAAGAATGTATGTGAGAAATGCTTAGAAAAGCAAATGGATTTGTATATAGCATTTATGGATCTGGAGAAGGAAAATGATAGAGTTGATAGGGATGCTCTGCAGAAGGTATTAATAATATATATGGTGTGGGAGGCAAGATGTTAGAAGCAGTGAAAAGATTTTATCGAGTATGTGAGGCATGTGTACGAGTAGGAAGAGAGGAAAGTGATTGGTTCTCAGTGAATGTTGGCTTGCAGCAGGGGTGCGTGATGTCTCCATAGTTGTTTAATTTGTTTACGTATGGGGTTGTTAGGGAGATGAACGCAAGAGTTTTGGAGAGGGGCAAGTATGCAGTCTGTTGTGGATGAGAGAGCTTGGAAAGTGTAAGTTGTTGTTCGCTGATGATACAGTGCTGGTGGCTGATTTGGGTGAGAAACTGCAGAAGCTGTTGACTGAGTTTGGTGGGTTGTGAAAGAGGAAAGCTGAGAGTGGGTGTGAATAAGAGCAAGGTTATTAGGTATAGTAGGGTTGAGGGACAAGTCAATTGGGAGGTAAGTTTGAATGGAGAAAAACTGGAGGAAGTGAAGTGTTTTATATATCTGGGAGTGGATTTGGCAGCAGATGGAACCACGGAAGTGGAAGTGAGTCATAGGGTGGGGGAGGGGGCGAAAGTTCTGGGAGCATTGAAAAATGTGTGGAAGGCGAGAGCATTATCTTGGAAAGCAAAAATGGGTATGTTTGAAGGAACAATGGTTCCAACAATGTTACGTGGTTGCGAGGCGTGGGCTATAGATAGAAATGAGCGGAGGAGGGTGGATGTGTTGGAAATGAGATGTTTGAGGACAACGTGTGGTGTGAGGTGGTTTGATCAAGTAAGTAACGAAAGGGTAAGAGAGATGTGAGGTAATAAAAAGAGTGTGGTTGAGACAGGGGATGAGGGTGTTTAGAAATGGTTTGGTCACATAGAGAGAATGAGCGAGGAAAGATTGACCAAGAGGATATATGTGTCAGAGGTGGAGGGAACAAGGAGAGGTGGGAGACCAAATTGGAGGTGGAAAGATGGAGTGAAAAAGATTTTGAGTGATCGGGGCCTGAACATGCAGGAGGCTGAAAGGCGTGCAAGGAATAGAGTAAATTGGAACGATGTGGTATACCGGGATCGACGTGCTGTCAATGGATTGAACCAGGGCATGTGAAGCGTCTGGGGGATATCATGGAAAGTTTTGTGGGGCCTGGATGTGGAAAGTGAGCTGTGGTTTCAGTGCATTATTACATGACAACTAGAGACTGAGTGTGAACGAATGTGGCCATTGTTGTCTTTTCCAAGCGCTACCTCGCTTGGTTGTCATTTCATGTGTGGCAGGGGTGGCGACGGGAATGAATCCCTGGGGATAGTTGAGAAAGAATACTTCCCACGCATTCCTCACGTGCCGTAAAAGGCGACTAAATGGGACATGAGCAGGGGCCCAGAAACCCTCCCCTCCTTGTATTCTAACTTTCTAAAAGGGGAAACAGAAGTGTATGTATATATATGTATACATTGAAATGTATAGGTATGTATATGTGCGTGTGTGGACGTGTATGTATATACATGTTTATGTGGGTGGGTTGGACCATTCTTTCGTCTGTTTCCTTGTGCTACCTCGCTAACATGGGAGACAGCGACAAAGTATAATATATAAATAAAATAAGAAATCAGTCTTCTGCAGGTTCCATGCCATGTAACGCTTCTGTCAAAATCGTTGAACTATGACTTAGATGTAGTTCAAAGTTCCTCCTGATGGGGAAGGGGGATGCTGAGGTATTCAACTTCATCCATCCATCAATAAAGGTAAATATTGTCAAAGTATGTCCTTCTAAAGGAACTATTTGGATAAAAATTTACTAGCAGCTCAAAGGACCACTTAAGGTCAATTACCCTGTTCCTGGTAGGAGCTGTGCTCTCCCTAGCAAAAATCCAATATAACACCACTGAATACATGTGCCTTGCCTCAGACAAAAGTAATGACATTCATGACTTGCTGGCTCCTCCTGCAAATGAGGCCAGGATTACAAACAATTGATTCCTAAAAACAAGTCAAGCAATAACTGCATTACATATTCAGAAGACTTGAACTGTACAGGAAAAATACTGTAGAAAACTACTCAGAAAACAGCGTCTCCGGTGTCACTTGCATTTTTTTATATCTCTATACCTGGAAGAAGTTTAAAAACAACAACAAAAAAGAAACATGGTGTGGTTGTCAGGCAGTAGCCCTTACTCTTCTTCCATGCCCTTAAATTTAAAAAACATAAAAGCACAAACATATTTGGCTTCCTTTGCAAAAATAATCAGTTCATTAACATTATTATTGAGTCGATAGTTCCTTGAATAATTCAAATACAGCTGCTCCCCAACTTATGAAGGAGTTACATTCCGATAAACCATTCATTAACTGAAAATAAAGCAAGTTGAAAATATATTTAATACTGTACTGGCCGGAAATCCTCCCCTCCTTGTATTAACTTTCTAAAATGGGAAACAGAAGAAGGAGTCACGCGGGGAGTGCTCATCCTCCTCGAAGGCTCAGAGTGGGGTGCCTAAATGTGTGTGGATGTAACCAAGATGTGAAAAAAGGAGAGATAGGTAGTATGTTTGAGGAAAGGAACCTGGATGTTTTGGCTCTGAGTGAAACGAAGCTCAAGGGTAAAGGGGAAGAGTGGTTTGGAAATGTCTGGGGAGTGAAGTCAGGGGTTAGTGAGAGGACAAGAGCAAGGGAAGGAGTAGCAATACTCCTGAAACAGGAGTTGTGGGAGTATGTGATAGAATGTAAGAAAGTAAATTCTCGATTAATATGGGTAAAATTGAAAGTTGATGGAGAGAGGTGGGTGATTATTGGTGCATATGCACCTGGGCATGAGAAGAAAGATCATGAGAGGCAAGTGTTTTGGGAGCAGCTAAATGAGTGTGTTAGCGGTTTTGATGCACGAGACCGGGTTATAGTGATGGGTGATTTGAATGCAAAGGTGAGTAATGTGGCAGTTGAGGGAATAATTGGTATGTATGGGGTGTTCAGTGTTGTAAATGGAAATGGTGAAGAGCTTGTAGATTTATGTGCTGAAAAAGGACTGATGATTGGGAATACCTGGTTTAAAAAGCGAGATATACATAAGTATACTTATGTAAGTAGGAGAGATGGCCAGAGAGCGTTATTGGATTACGTGTTAATTGACAGGCGTGCGAAAGAGAGACTTTTGGATGTCAATGTGCTGAGAGGTGCAACTGGAGGGATGTCTGATCATTATCTTGTGGAGGCTAAGGTGAAGATTAGTATGGGTTTTCAGAAAAGAAGAGTGAATGTTGGGGTGAAGAAGGTGGTGAGAGTAAGTGAGCTTGGGAAGGAGACCTGTGTGAAGAAGTATCAGGAGAGACTGTGTACAGAATGGAAAAAGGTGAGAACAATGGAAGTAAGGGGAGTGGGGGAGGAATGGGATGTATTTAGGGAATCAGTGATGGATTGCGCAAAAGATGCTTGTGGCATGAGAAGAGTGGGAGGTGGGCTGTTTAGAAAGGGTAGTGAGTGGTGGGATGAAGAAGTAAGAGTATTAGTGAAAGACAAGAGAGAGGCATTTGGATGATTTTTGCAGGGAAAAAATGCAATTGAGTGGGAGAAGTATAAAAGAAAGAGACAGGAAGTCAAGAGAAAGGTGCAAGAGGTGAAAAAAAGGGCAAATGAGAGTTGGGGTGAGAGACTATCAGTAAATTTTAGGGAGAATAAAAAGATGTTCTGGAAGGAGGTAAATAGGGTGCGTAAGACAAGGGAGCAAATGGGAACTTCAGTGAAGGGCGTAAATGGGGAGGTGATAACAAGTAGTGGTGATGTGAGAAGGAGATGGAATGAGTATTTTGAAGGTTTGTTGAATGTGTCTGATGACAGAGTGGCAGATATAGGGTGTTTGGGTCGAGGTGGTGTGCAAAGTGAGAGGGTTAGGGAAAATGATTTGGTAAACAGAGAAGAGGTAGTAAAAGCTTTGCGGAAGATGAAAGCCGGCAAGGCAGCAGGTTTGGATGGTATTGCAGTGGAATTTATTAAAAAAGGGGGTGACTGTATTGTTGACTGGTTGGTAAGGTTATTTAATGTATGTATGACTCATGGCGAGGTGCCTGAGGATTGGCGGAATGCGTGCATAGTGCCATTGTACAAAGGCAAAGGGGATAAGAGTGAGTGTTCAAATTACAGAGGTATAAGTTTGTTGAGTATTCCTGGTAAATTATATGGGAGGGTATTGATTGAGAGGGTGAAGGCATGTACAGAGCATCAGATTGGGGAAGAGCAGTGTGGTTTCAGAAGTGGTAGAGGATGTGTGGATCAGGTGTTTGCTTTGAAGAATGTATGTGAGAAATACTTAGAAAAGCAAATGGATTTGTATGTAGCATTTATGGATCTGGAGAAGGCATATGATAGAGTTGATAGAGATGCTCTGTGGAAGGTATTATGAATATATGGTGTGGGAGGCAAGTTGTTAGAAGCAGTTAAAAGTTTTTATCGAGGATGTAAGGCATGTGTACGTGTAGGAAGAGAGGAAAGTGATTGGTTCTCAGTGAATGTAGGTTTGCGGCAGGGGTGTGTGATGTCTCCATGGTTGTTTAATTTGTTTATGGATGGGGTTGTTAGGGAGGTAAATGCAAGAGTCTTGGAAAGAGGGGCAAGTATGAAGTCTGTTGGGGATGAGAGAGCTTGGGAAGTGAGTCAGTTGTTGTTCGCTGATGATACAGCGCTGGTGGCGGATTCATGTGAGAAACTGCAGAAGCTGGTGACGGAGTTTGGTAAAGTGTGTGGAAGAAGAAAGTTAAGAGTAAATGTGAATAAGAGCAAGGTTATTAGGTACAGTAGGGTTGAGGGTCAAGTCAATTGGGAGGTGAGTTTGAATGGAGAAAAACTGGAGGAAGTGAAGTGTTTTAGATATCTGGGAGTGGATCTGTCAGTGGATGGAACCATGGAAGCGGAAGTGGATCATAGGGTGGGGGAGGGGGCGAAAATTTTGGGAGCCTTGAAAAATGTGTGGAAGTCGAGAACATTATCCCGGAAAGCAAAAATGGGTATGTTTGAAGGAATAGTAGTTCCAACAATGTTGTATGGTTGCGAGGCGTGGGCTATGGATAGAGTTGTGCGCAGGAGGATGGATGTGCTGGAAATGAGATGTTTGAGGACAATGTGTGGTGTGAGGTGGTTTGATCGAGTAAGTAACGTAAGGGTAAGAGAGATGTGTGGAAATAAAAAGAGCGTGGTTGAGAGAGCAGAAGAGGGTGTTTTGAAATGGTTTGGGCACATGGAGAGAATGAGTGAGGAAAGATTGACCAAGAGGATATATGTGTCGGAGGTGGAGGGAACGAGGAGAAGAGGGAGACCAAATTGGAGGTGGAAAGATGGAGTGAAAAGGATTTTGTGTGATCGGGGCCTGAACATGCAGGAGGGTGAAAGGAGGGCAAGGAATAGAGTGAATTGGAGCGATGTGGTATACAGGGGTTGACGTGCTGTCAGTGGATTGAATCAAGGCATGTGAAGCGTCCGGGGTAAACCAAGGAAAGCTGTGTAGGTATGTATATTTGCGTGTGTGGACGTGTGTATGTACATGTGTATGGGGGGGGGCTGGGCCATTTCTTTCGTCTGTTTCCTTGCGCTACCTCGCAAACGCGGGAGACAGCGACAAAGTATAAAAAAAAAAAAAAAAAAAAAAAAAAAAAAAAAAAAAAACATCTAACCTACCAAACATCACAGCTTAGCCCAGCCTACCTTAACCTTCTCAAAAAACTTAACATTTCTTATCCAGAAATATCCTATGCAGCTCTTCTTTAAAAGCTTCAGCACCTTCAGCACTTGCTACCTCACTGCTAACCTTTACATTACGAAAATTATGATGCCTTTTGAAGTGTTGGAGCCACCTATGACTTGCTGTAAACATCTGCATATATGTAGGACCATTGGGAAGCCATTTTAGCATATTGAAAAGACTTCTTTCCTTAGCCTAGATCATCAATAGGCTAAGCAGTATGCACTTCTGTATCTGATCTTCCATTCATGTAACAAGTGATTTTTCCACACCATTAATCAGCCCAGCTCTTTTCTTTGTGATGGTAGTGGATTTAACCAATCCTGAAGATTTCACTGCATCAGTATTCACTTCTCATCCTTTAAGGTGGTCAAGATCATTGATTGCAAAAGTCCTAGCTCATTTGTGATGGCCATTATTGGCTTACCACCTTCATGTTGGGCAATTATCTTTAATTTCATCACAAGAATGATTGCCTTCCTCTTCTCAACAGATGCAGGAGACATAAATGGTTGTTTTGTAAACATGATGGGATGCAAAAACCCAGAACCCAAAATCCAAAAAACATTGGCAACACAGTACACTGTAGCGTAATGGTTGTTCATACTCATGATCGTGAGGCTGACTGGAAGTTGCACAGCATCATGAGAGAGTATCATACTGCTTATCGCTAGCCCAGGAAAAAGATCATAATTCAAAATTCAAATAACTGTTTATATTGAATGAGTATTGCCATCACACCAACATGAAGTGGGAAAATGATGTCGAACCACTGTAAGTCAGGGAGCCCCCCTAAGGTAAATCCTACGTACAATAACCAGAATTACTTCACTCAAAAACTAACTGGTTGGCTACAAAATTAGTCAAACCATGTAATGGTTAAGCTTGTGTTTTGATCCCCAAGACCAGTAAAACAACTACACTAATTAAGAGGAATTCCTGACAGCAATGTTGTATATTATGGTTCTCAATAAAGTTATTACCACTTTTGTAATAACTTGCTTGATTTACAGAAACAAAACTTTAAATCCTGTTCAAAGACTCTTGTCTTTGAGGCAATTGGTACTGCAATAGCAAACTGGCTTGTGGTGTTGATCTGCAAGTAAAGCCTGAAAAACCAAAAGAAAAACTTCAAGCTTACCTGTTATGACCACCTCAGTCAAATGTTCAAGTTATTTGTAATGTGACTGCTAATGGAAAGTTAAATGAATAAAAGTCAAATGTAAACTGGCACCAATTTCCATGAATGTTGAGACCAAACATGAGGAAAATGGATATAAAGTTACCCATGAAGGTTAGATACAGCTCAACATTCTCTTAACATATAACACTACATTTGAGAGAACTAGCTTGGACAGAGCACTTGACCACCATTTCAGCCACAACAGGTGGAGTTAACATAACAAGTACTAGATCTTTTATTCCTGATATTTGAGTGGTACACACTTTAAGAGTGTATGTCAACAGGAAAGACCCACACATCACAGATCCAGCATAAAAAAGTATTAGTACCTAGAGGTAATGGAGTTGTGTAAGACTTTTGGAATAACAGATGTTCAAAAAGGTTTTTCAAGGTAGGTTGAGAGGAAGGCATCCAAGCAGGATGTCCTTATGTAGCTGTCAGAGAGAACAAACCAATGTACCCCCTACAGATGGCAATACTGTACTTAATTCTTTGGTTGTCGCCATGGAAGAGGTCTGACTCAGAGGAAAGCCAAAATCCTCTGGTGATAGGAAATAAAATCTGACAGTAAAAGTTATGCTACACTCAAATAGATTATCACAAACAACTCAAGTAATTGCTACGGAAAAAATCAGGCATTTACTAGATAAGTGAATTCTACTACACAAAACCCTAAGTCCACTTGAAAACTTCTCCCTGCCAAGTGTGTGAGCTCCCAACATTTCCAAATCTGATATAAAAAGGAATTTTTTCTTTTAAAAGCTGGACAACCACTAGGTCTAAAACACAGGCCTCAAATAGGAAACACAAATTCTCAAAAAAAAGTTACAGCCTTTTAGGTGGAGGTCCTCCTTCATGCAATCTGCAAGATGTCATGCACAAATACTGTACAGGATCCAAACTGGGAGCAACAAAATCAACATATAAAAAAATTCTGCTATCCTAGCATATTACTAGTAGGTTTGTTGGAACATGGTACTACCTCCATATCTCTATCAGTGACTTCAGGATATGAACTGATCTTGTCCTGTATCTCTACTTATGACTAGGTCAACTTTGTGTGTACTATCATAATCTACCATTTTACTGGCAAGATGGGGGAATCCTCTTGGAAGTGGGGTCCTCAATCATGCTGTAACAGCTCATCATTCAAATGGTTAAATAGTAATTGATAACATAAAACAGTTAGGCCTAAAGCCTTTTGACTTGGTTCCTGTCTCAAAACTCTCATATCTATGTCACAGGGAAAAAAAGATAAACTATGTGAAACAAATACTGGAAGGTAAAGAAACTCAGCTGAAAGATCCCCCAAAATAACAAGACTTTCCATATGAATACTATTTTTCTTTATGTGAAAGCTCGGCTCTGTTGATAACAGTGCATTAATGTTCAAGGTGTGCATCTAACACAGGGTAGGCAAATAGTGATCCAAGCCTCCCACTGAAACTTAGTTTGTAATCTTCATCTATCAGTAGTTCCCATCTTGTGAGAAAAACATCCAATAATCAGAGATAATCTCTTATCCCCAAGGAATGTGTGGCAGAATTAATCATCTACTAAGATACCATTCAAGGCCAATGGGCCAGAACCCATATCAGCTGTTGAAGGTTGACCAACTGCAGAGATATAACAATTTTCAGCATAAATGTATTTATACATCAGAACAATATGTACATATAAATATGTAACTGTACAAACACATACCTACAGCACAATTTACAAGACAAGGCATAAAATAACAAAAGTTTCTTATATGTTATCCTATGAAAAAAATCTACTTATGAACTAGAATAAATGTAAAATCTCATATCCCTACATTGTCAACAGAGATGAGCAGTAAAAACACAAAAAGCCATACATTATTATTATCATTGTTACTATTATTTTCATTATTATCAATATTCAAACTTTCTAAAAGGAGAAACAGAAGAAGGAGTCATGTGGTGGGTGCTCATCCTCCTCCAAGGCTCAGATTGGGGTGTCTAAATGTGTGTGGATGTAACCAAGATAAGAAAGGAGAGATCGGTAGTATGTTTGAGAAAAGGAATCTGGATGTTCTGTCTCTGAGTGGAACGAAGCTCAAGGGTAAAGAAGAAGAGTGGTTTGGGAATGTCTTGGGAGTAAAGTCAGGGGTTGGTGAGAGGACAAGAGCAAGGGAAGGAGTAGCATTACTCCTGAAACAGGAGTTGTGGGAGTATGTGATAGAGTGTAAAAAAAGTAAACTTTAGACTGATATGGGTAAAACTTAAAGTGGATGGAGAGAGATGGGAGATTATTGGTGCATATGCACAAGGCCATGAGAAGAAAGATCATGAGAGGCAAGTGTTTTGGGAGCAGCTGAGTGAGTGTGTTAGTAGTTTTGATGCAAAAGACCGGGTTATAGTGATGGGTGATTTGAATGCAAAAGTGAGTAACAAGGCAGTTGAGGGAATAATTGGTGTATATGGGGTGTTCGGAGTTGTAAATGGAAATGGTGAAGAGCTTGTAGATTTGTGCGCTGAAAAAGGACTGGTGATTGGGAATACCTGGTTGAAAAAGAGAAATATACATAAGTATACGTATGTAAGTAGGAGAGATGGCCAGAGAGCGTTATTGGATCATCGCGTTAATTGAGAGGCACGTGAAAGAGACACTTTTGGATGTTAACATGCTGAGAGGTGCAACTGGAGGGATGTCTGGTCGTTATCTTGTGGAGGCGAAGGTCAAGATGTGTAGAGGTTTTCAGAAAAAAAGAGAGAATGTTGGGGTAAAGAGAGTGGTGAGAGTAAGTGAGCTTGGGAAGGAGACTTGTGTAAGGAAGTACTGGGAGAGACTGAGTACAGAATGGAAAACGTGAGAACAAAGGAGGTAAGGGGAGTGGGGGAGGAATGGGATGTATTTAGGGAAGCAGTGATGGCTGGTGCAAAACATGCTTGTGGCATGAGAAGTGTGGGAGATGGCCAGATTAGAAAGGGTAGTGAGTGGTTGGATGAAGAAGTAAGATTATTAGTGAAAGAGAAGAGAGAGGCATTTGGACGATTTTTGCAGGGAAATAATGCAAATGAGTGGGAAATGTATCAAAGAAAGAGGCAGGAGGTCAAGAGAAACGTGCAAGTGGTGAAAAAGAGGGCAAATGAGAGTTGGGGTGAGAGACTATCATTAAATTTTAGGGAGAATAAAAAGATGTTTTGGAAGGTGGAAAATAAAGTGCGTAAGACAAGGGAACAAATGGGAACATCAGTGAAGGGGGCTAATGGGGAGGTGATAACAAGTAGTGGTGATGTGAGAAGGAGATGGAGTGAGTATTTTGAAGGTTTGTTGAATGTGTTGATGACAGAGTGGCATATATATGGTGTTTTGATCGATGTGGTGTGCAAATAGAGAGGGTTACGGAAAATGATTTGGTAAACAGAGAAGAGGTAGTAAAAGCTTTGCGGAAGATGAAAGCCGGCAAGGCAGCGGGGTTGGATGGTATTGCAGTGGAATTTATCAAAAAAGGGGGTGACTGTATTGTTGACTGGTTGATAAGGTTATTTAATGTATGTATGTATCATGGTGATGTGCCTGAGGATTGGCAGAATGCTTGCATAGTGCCATTGTACAAAGGCAAAGGGGATAAGAGTGAGTGCTCAAATTACAGAGGTATAAGTTTGTTGAGTATTTCTGGGAAATCATATGGGAGGGTATTGATTGAGAGGGTGAAGGCATGTACAGAGCATCAGATTGGGGAAGAGCAGTGTGGTTTCAGAAGTGGTAGAGGATGTGTAAATCATGTGTTTGCTTTGAAGAATGTATGTGAGAAATACTTAGAAAAGCAAATGGATTTGTATGTAGCATTTATGGATCTGGAGAAGGTATATGATAAGTTAATAGAGATGCTCTGTGGAAGGTATTAAGAATATATGGTGTGGGAGGCAAGTTGTTAGAAGCAGTGAAAAGTTTTTATCAAGGATGTATGGCATGTGTATGTGTAGGAAGAGAGGAAAGTGATTGGTTCTCAGCGAATGTCGGTTTCCGGCAGGGGTGCATGATGTCTCCATGGTTGTTTAATTTGTTTATGGATGGGGTTGTTAAGGAGGTGAATGCAAGAGTTTTGGAAAGAGGGGCAAGTATGAAGTCTGTTGTCGATGAGAGAGCTTGGGAAGTGAGTCAGTTGTTGTTCGCTGCTGGCACAGCGCTGGTGCCTGATTCGGGTGAGAAACTGCAGAAGCTGGTGACTGAGTTTGGTTAAGTGTGTGAAAGAGGAAAGTTGAGAGTAAATGTGAATAAGAGCAAGTTTATTAGGTACAGTAGGGTTGAGGGACAAGTCAATTGGGAGGTACGTTTGAATGAAGAAAAACTGGAGGAAGTGAAGTGTTTTAGATATCTGGGAGTGGATTTGGCAGTGGATGGAACCATGGTAGCAGGAAGTGAATAACAGGGTGGGGGAGGGGGCAAAAGTTCTCGGAACGTTGAAGAATGTGCTGAAGTTGAGAACGTTATCTTGGAAAGCAAAAATGGGTATGTTTGAAGGAATAGTAGTTCCAACAATGTTATATGGTTGCAAGGCGTGGGCTATAGATAGAGTCGTGCGGAGAAGGGTGGATGTGTTGGAAATGGGATGTTTGAGGACTATATGTGGTGTGAGGTGGTTTGATTGAGTAAGTAATGAAAGGGTGAGAGAGATGTGAGGTAATCAAAAGAGTGTGGATGAGAGAGCAGATGAGGGTGTTTTGAAATGGTTTGGTTACATGGAGAGAATGAGTGAGGAAAGATTGACCAAGAGAATATATGTGTCAGAGGTGGAGGGAACGAGGAGAAGTGGGAGACCAAATTGGAGGTGGAAAGATGGAGTGAAAAAGATTTTGAGTGATCAGGGCCTGAACATGCAGGAGGGTGAAAGGCGTGCAAGGAATAGAGTGAATTGGAATGATGTGGTATACCAGGGTTGACGTGCTGTCGATGGATTGAACCAGGGAATGTGAAGCGTCTGGGCTAAACCATGGAAAATTCTGTGGGGTCTGGATGTGGAAAGAGTGCTGTGGTTTTGGTGCATTATACATGACAGCTAGAGACTGAGTGTGAACGAATGTGGCCTCTGTTGTCTTTTCCTAGTGCTACCTCACGCACATGCGGGGGGAGGGGGTTGTCATTTCATTTCATACAGATATACATGTGTATATATGTTTATATATCCCTAGGGATACGTGTCGTAGAAGGCGACTAAAGGGGATGGGAGCGGGCGGCTAGAACTCTCCCCTCCTTGTATTTTAACTTTCTAAAAGTGGAAACAGAGGAAGGAGTCACGCGGGGAGTGCTCATCCTCCTCGAAGGCTCAGATAGGCGTGTCTAAATGTGTGTGGATGTAACCAAGATGAGAAAAAAGGAGAGATAGGTAGTATGTTTGAGGAGAGGAACCTGGATGTTTTGGCTCTGAGTGAAATGAAGCTCAAGGGTAAAGGGGAGGAGTGGTTTGGGAATGTCTTGGGAGTAAAGTCTGGGGTTAGTGAGAGGACAAGAGCGAGGGAAGGAGTAGCACTACTCCTGAAACAGGAGTGGTGGGAGTATGTAAAAGAGTGTAAGAAAGTAAACTCTAGATTGATATGGGTAAAACTGAAAGTTGATGGAGAGAGATGGGTGATTATTGGTGCATATGCACCTGGGCATGAGAAGAAAGATCATGAGAGGCAAGTGTTTTGGGAGCAGCTGAATGAGTGTGTTAGTGATTTTGATGCACGAGACTGGGATATAGTGATGGGTGATTTGAATGCAAAGGCGAATAATGTGGCAGTTGAGGGAATAATTGGTATGCATGGGGTGTTCAGTTCAGTGTTGTAAATGGAAATGGTGAAGAACTTGTAGATTTATGTGCTGAAAAAGGACTGGTGATTGGGAATACCTGGTTTAAAAAGCAAGATATACATAAGTATACGTATGTAAGTAGGAGAGATGGCCAGAGAGCATTATTGGATTACGTGTTAATTGATAGGCGCGTGAAAGAGAGACTTTTGGATGTTAATGTGCTGAGAGGTGCAACTGGAGGGATGTCTGATCATTATCTTGTGGAGGCGAAGGTGAAGATTTGTAGGGCTTTCAGAAAAGAAGAGAGAATGTTGGGGCGAAGAGCGTGGTCAGAGCAAGTGAGCTTGGGAAGGAGACTTGTGTGAGGAAGTACTAGGAGAGACTGAGTACAGAATGGAAAAAGGTGAGAACAAAGGAGGTAAGGGGAGTGGGGGAGGAATGGGATGTATTTAGGGAAGCAGTGATAGCTTGCGCAAAAGATGCTTGTGGCATGAGAAGCGTGGGAGGTGGGTTGATTAGAAAGGGGAGTGAGTGGTGGGATGAAGAAGTAAGATTATTAGTGAAAGAGAAGAGAGAGGCATTTGGACGATTTTTGCAAGTAAAAATGCAAATAAGTGGGAGATGTATAAAAGAAAGAGGCAGGAGGTCAAGAGAAACGTGCAAGTGGTGAAAAAGAGGGCAAATGAGAGTTGGGGTGAGAGAGTATCATTAAATTTTAGGGAGAATAAAAAGACATTTTGGAAGGAGGTAAATAAAGTGCGTAAGACAAGGGAGCAAATGGGAACTTCAGTGAAGGGGGCTAATGGGGAGGTGATAACAAGTAGTGGTGATGTGAGAAGGAGATGGAGTGAGTATTTTGAAGGTTTGTTGAATGTGTTTGATGATAGAGTGGCAGATATAGGGTGTTTTGGTCGAGGTGGTGTGTAAAGTGAGAGGGTTAGGGAAAATGATTTGGTAAACAGAGAAAAGGCAGTAAAAGCTTTGCGGAAGATGAAAACCAGCAAGGCAGCAGGTTTGGATGGTATTGCAGTGGAATCTATCAAAAAAGGGGGTGACTGTATTGTTGACTGGATGGTAAGGTTATCTAATGTATGTATGATTCATGGTGAGGTGCCTGAGGATTGGCAGAAAGCTTGCATAGTGCCATTGTACAAAGGCAAAGGGGATAAGATTGAGTGCTCAAATTACAGAGGTATAAGTTTGTTGAGTATTCCTGGTAAATTATATGGGAGGGTATTGATTGAGAGGGTGAAGGCATGTACAGAGCATCAGATTGGGGAAGAGCAGTGTGGTTTCAGAAGTAGTAGAGGATGTGTGGATCAGGTGTTTGCTTTGAAGAATGTATGTGAGAAATACTTAGAAAAGCAAATGGATTTGTATGTAGCATTTATGAATCTGGAGAAGGCATATGATAGAGTTGATAGAGATGTTCTGTGGAAGGTATCAAGAATATATGGTGTGGGAGGCAAGTGGTTAGAAGCAGTGAAAAGTTTTTATTGAGGATGTAAGGCATGTGTGCGTGTACGAAGAGAGGAAAGTGATTGATTCTCAGTGAATGTAGGTTTGCGGCAGGGGGTGTGATGTCTCCATGGTTGTTTAATTTGTTTATGGATGGGGTTGTTAGGGAGGTGAATGCAAGAGTTTTGGAAAGAGGGGCAAGTATGTAGTCTGTTGGGGATGAGAGAGCTTGGGAAGTGAGTCAGTTGTTGTTCGCTGATGATACAGCGCTGGTGGCTGATTCATGTGAGAAACTGCAGAAGCTGGTGACTGGGTTTGGTAAAGTGTGTGAAAGAAGAAAGCTGAGAGTAAATGTGAATAAGAGCAAGGTTAGTAGGTACAGGAGGGTTGAGGGTCAAGTCAATTGGGGGGTAAGTTTGAATGGAGAAAAAATGGAGGAAGTAAAGTGTTTTAGATATCTGGCAGTGGATCTGGCAGCGGATGGAACCATGGAAGTGGAAGTAAATCATAGGGTGGGGAGGGGGCGAAAGTTCTGGGAGCCTTGAAGAATGTGTGGAAGTCAAGAACACTATCTCGGAAAGCAAAAATGGCTATGTTTGAAGGAATAGTAGTTCAAACAATGTTGTATAGTCGCGAGGCGTGGGCTATGGATAGAGTTGTGCGCAGGAGGGTGGATGTGCTGGAAATGAGATGTTGAGGACAATATGTGGTATGAGGTGGTTTGATCGAGTAAGTAATGATAGGGTAAGAGAGATGTGTGGAAATAAAAAGAGTGTGGTTGATAGAGCAGAGGAGAGTGTTTTCAAATGGTTTGGTCACATGGAGAGAATGAGTAAGGAAAGATTGACAAAGAGGATATATGTGTCAGAGGTGGAGGGAACAAGGAGAAGTGGAAGACCAAATTGGAGGTGGAAAGATGGAGTGAAAAAGATTTTGAGTGATCGGGGCCTGAACATGCAGGAGGGTGAAAGGATGCAAGGAATAGAGTGAATTGGAACAATGTGGTATACTGGGGTCGACATGCTGTCAATGGATTGAACCAGGGCATGTGAAATGTCTGGAGTAATCCATGGAAAGTTCTGTGGGGCCTGGATATGGAAAGGGAGCTGTGGTTTCGGTGCATTATTACATGACAGCTAGAGACTGAGTGTGAACGAATGTGGCCTTTGTTGTCTTTTCCTAGTGCTACCTCGCACACATGAGGGGAAGGGGGATGGTATTCCATGTGTGGCGAGGTGGCGATGGGAATAAATAAAAGAAGATAGTATGAATTATGTACATGTGTATATATGTATATGTCTGTGTGTGTATATATATGTATACATTGAGATGTATAGGCATGTATATTTGCATGTGTGGACATGTATGTAAATACATGTGTATGTAGGTGGGTTGGGCCATTCTTTCGTCTGTTTCCTTGCGCTACCTCGCTAACGCAGGAGACAACGACAAAGCAAAATAAATAAATAAATAAATATCCCTGGGGATAGGGGAAAAAGAATACTTCCCACGTATTCCTTGCATGTCGTGGAAGGTCACTAAAAGGGGAGGGAGCGGGGGGCTGGAAATTCTCCCCTCTTTGTTTTCTCTTGATTTTCCAAAAGAAGGAACAGACAAAGGGGGGCCAGGTGAGGATATTCCTTCAAAGGCCCAGTCCTCTGTTCTTAACGCTACCTCGCTAATGCGGGAAATGGTGAATAGTATGAAAGAAAAGATATATATATATGTCTGTGTGTGTATGTATATGTATATGTTGAGATGTATAGGTATGTATGTGTGTGTGTGTGTGTGGATGTGTATGTATATACATGTGTATGTGGGTGGGTTGGGCCATTCTTTTGTCTGTTTCCTTGTGCTATCTTGCTAACAAGGGAGACAGCAACAAAGTATAATAAGTAAATAAATAATCAATATCATTATCATACTTAGTCGCTGTCTCCTGCATTAGCAAGGTAGCACAAGGAAACTGACGAAAGAATGGCCCAACCCACCTACATATACATGTACATACATAAATGCCCACACATGCATATATACATACATATACATATACAGGCATATACATATATACACATGTACATATTCATACTTGCTGCCTTCATCCATTCCCGGTGCCACCCCACCACACATGAAACATAAACACCCACACAGGCACATATACATACATATACATACACAGGTATATACATATATACACATGTATATATTCATACTTGCTGCCTTCATCCATTCCTGGCGCCACACTCAGTCTCTACCTGTCATGTGGAATGCACCTAAACCACAGCTCCCTTTCCACATCCAAGCCCCACAAAAGTTTCCATGGTTTACCCCAGATGCTTCACATGCCCTGGTTCAATCCATTGACAGAATGTCCACCCCGATATACCACATCGTTCCAATTCACTCTATTCCTTGCACGCCTTTCACCCTCTTGTATGTTCAGGCCCCGATCACTCAAAATCTTTTTCACTCCATCTTTCCACCTCCATTTTGGTCTCCCACTTCTCCTCGTTCCCTCTACCTCTGACACATATATCCTTCTTGTCAATCTTTCCTCACTCATTCTCTCCATGTGACCAAACCATTTCAATACACCCTCATCTGCTCTCTCAACGACACTCTTTCGATTACCACACATCTCTCTTACCCTTTCATTACTTACTCGATCAAACCAACTCACACCACATATTGTCATCAAACATTTCATTTCCAACACATCCACCCTCCTCCGCACAACCCTATCTATAGCCCATGCCTTGCAACCATATAACATTGTTGGAACCACTATTCCTTCAAACATACCCATTTTTGTTCTCCGAGATAACATTCTTGTCTTCCACACATTCTTCAACGCTTACAGTACCTTCGCCCCCTCCCCACCCAGTGACTCACTTCTGCTTCCATGGTTCCATCCGCTGCCAAATCTACTCCTAGATATCTAAAACACTTCACTTCCTCCAATTAACTTGTCCCTCAACCCTAATGAACCTAATAACCTTGCTCTTATTCACATTTACTCTCAGCTTTCTTCTTTCACACACTTTACCAAACTCAGTCACCAACTTCTATAGTTTCTCACCCCAATCAGCCACCAGCACTGTATCATCAGCGAACAACAACTGACTCATTTCCCAAGCCCTCTCATCCACAACAGACTACATACTTGCTCCTCTCTCCAAAACTCTTGCATTCACCTCCCTAACAACCACATCCATAAACAAATTAAACAACCATGGAGACATCACACACCCCTGCCACAAAGCGACATTCACTCAGAACCAATCACTTTCCTCTCTTCCTACTCGTACACATGCCTTACATCCTCAATAAAAACTTTTCACTGCTTCTAGCAACCTATCTCCCACACCATATACTTTTAATACCTTCCACAAAGCATCCCTATCAATGCTATCATATGCCTTCTCCAGATCCATAAATGCTACATACAAATCCATCTGTTTTTCTAAGTATTTCTCACATACATTCTTCAAAGCTAACACTTGATCCACACATCCTCTAACACTTCTGAATCCACACTGCTCTTCCCCAATCTGATGCTCTGTACATGCCTTTACCCTCTCAATTAATACCCTCCTATATAATTTCCCAGAAATACTCAACAAACTTATACCTCTGTAATTTGAACAATCATCTTTATCCCCTTTGCCTCACATATATACACATATATAAACATACACATATATGCATACATATATATATAAATATATATACACATATGCATAGACACACACATATTCCATACATACTTATTTCCTGCCCCAGGAGTCCTTTCTATCCTTATGAAGCTCCTGTTGCTCTTAGGAAGCTGGCCACATCCATCACTCAGGATCACAGGTTATTAACTGTGGTGATGTGTGTGCATCTACGTGGAGAGAATGCATGGCAATTGAGTAGTAAGTGCTCAGTGTCTTCTTTATGGCAACTGCAACAGGGGCATGAATGGTCTTGGGATATGTTGAACTAGTTTTTTGTGTTGTAGTGAAGTGTGATGTCCAGAGTATAAACAGAAGAGTAAGACTCATGTTTGTCTGAGGTGTGTGATTTCTAATGGGTACCCAGTGGACTGGAGTTTAAGACTGAGTTGGAAGATCAGCTGTTTGATGCTTACTGGTCTACTTCAGTGTGCATGTGTTTTGTCAGTGTTATAATGTTCGGGGTGTTGGGATCTGTGAGTAGAGGTTACTGAAATATGAGGCAGGTATGAACTTTTATTTCCACCTGGGTGGTGGTGGTTAGTTATGGAGTGGTTTGGGTGTAGTGCTGTTGCACAGATATGGGTACCAAGCATGTTGTGGTGGGACTGTATTGAGAGGATCTTTGTTTCACTGTGAAGGTGATGAATGTTTGTGGCTGCTGGGCACCCAGTAACTGTTTGGAGTGCACTATTCTGTGTTGTTTGCAGCACTGTTGTATTTGCTTTTGGAATGGTGGATGACCAGGCTGAAGAGACACAGTTTAAAGTGGAGGGGATGAATTGTTTGTAGAGTATGTTGAGAGATTTTTTCTTGTCCAAATCCAGTGACAGTTAATGTTTTGAGGGCATATGGTCTGTGTGTTGCTTTTGTGTTGATGTTATTGGTGTTGGGAGTGAATATCAAATGTGTATAGTAAGTAATGCCTAAAATGGATGGTGTTTTGCTCAGTGAGAGAGACTGTCCATTCAAGGTGACATCAGATATACATCTACATATATTCATGTTCAACCAGGTAAATATTAGAGTAAGTTTCCATCATTTCATAAAACCTCCACTCAACAAATATATGCCACTTGCCAAATGATAAAATACTTCATTGGCCAATGGCTCTAGACAAAATTTGAAAAGAGGAATATATCCGAGAAGTCTAACGTAACTGGAGTTCTGGAGAATCACATGGTGATCAGCCTGCATGGCTCAGCAGCCAGCACGATTATGATTTTATTGCCTAGCTCTGGCAGTTGGTTGGATGGGAGTTCTGAAACAGACTACAGGTACATCATCGATTTCCGGCAACTGATGGTTCGGCACCTCCTTTAGTCCAGACGAAATTACGTGAAAACCTGAAATTACTGCAGCCACCAGACTAGTTTACTGGGTGGCCACAGATGGCATTTTGTGTAGGGCGCACTTATTTACATTCTTTACACTGCACTCAGTGGTGATACCACAATTCTGTGAGATTCTTAGCTTATTTTGCTCAAATCTAACCATAGCCTGGCTTCTAAGACATATGAGAGTGTCAGTCATGGTGTCAAACATAAACACCAGTCCATATAGATTCAAGATAGAGTAGAACTGTTGGAAAAAATGGACTGTGGTGTTTTGATGCGTAAGCTGTGTGACATCTACAGTATTGGTTCATCAACTGTTTATGATATAAAGAAGCAAAGGGAGAAAATACTGAAATTCTATGCAGACAGTTTTTCCAAGAAGCAAATGACGATTAGAAAAACTATGAAAGATGGTAAGAGTACTGAGCATGATCAAGTGATGATGGAATGGTTTCGATAGTGTCAGAGTGATGGAGCTTTGTCAGGTAACATGATAATGGACCAGGCTAAGTTGTTCCATAAAGAACTTAAATTACAACATGAGCGTGACTATAGTGAAGGATGGCTTCAAAGATTCAAGAAGCATCACGGAATTTCCAAGAATAAAGTGTGCAGAGAAAAGCAGCCTGCAAACCGTGAAGGAGCTGCCGAGTATGTGGATGAATTTGCAAAACTCATAGCTGACAAGCACCTCCGTCCTGAGCAGGTGTATAATGCACATCAAACTGCATTATTCTGGTGATGCACACCTAAGAAAACACTAACAACAGAAGACGAAGAAGACCCCACAGGATTCAAACGGGTGTATCTAGGGATAAGAGAGCCTATGGCAAGCACTGAAATTGTGCCCATGTCCAAACATATGACACCAATATTTTTCATTCTTATTACCTCCACCAAGGAGATTATGTTTTTACCAGCATTTGTTTGTTTGTCTGTAAGCAACTTTCAACAAAAGTTATGAACAAATTTTGATGAATTTTCAGGGAAAGTCAGAAATGACACAAGGACCAATTGAATAGATTTTGGAAGTGATCCGAATCACTGTCTGGATCCAGGACGCCATTACGGAAATATCACTTTTTGTGATTAACTATTGAACTAATAACGATATCCAAATCCCAAAGATATGTTTTCATGGTCAAGAAATCTAAATCTTTAAGGTCCGAATCATTGTCTGGATCCAGGACAACATTATGCCACTGGTGCCCCCCTTCAAGTGGCGCCCAGGGTACCTGCCTTACCTTCCATACCCTGGATATGCCACTGGATTCAAACAATCTAAAGACAGACTTACCATCTAAGGGTGCTTAAACATTTAATATTTGTTTAATTTAAATTTCTACCAGTCCATGGTATACTTTAGACACATGGAAGATGAATAATTAGTGGGTTAGAGGTGAGTTGATGAATTATTATTACATGACCACGGTTGGTCCAGCAAAATGGTTAATCCGACGAGGCTTTGGAACTAAGGGTGCCAGAAAATCGATGGTGTATCTGTTTTGCCAAAAATATTGTCTGGATGGTTTGCAAAGGGTGAGAAGTGTTATCCTCACCAGAATAAGAAGGGGTTGGATACTACCAACTCCCAGAGATCCATGGCGATCTCATTAGCTCACAGGACAGCCAACCTAGAGAGAAATACTGTGCTTCAGAGATGATGGATGTGATGTGGGATACTCAGTGTAAAAACTGCTTAAGGATATAAAGCAATTAATACTTGTATATGATCTTGCCATTCAAATGAATAAAGGATACTGAGAAAGATAGGATAATGATAGCTGTTTAAAAAAGGAATGGAAACAGTGCAGACAAGATTGGGCACAAAGAACAGTGTAAACAAAGTGAAGAATTCAAAGATCTTTATACAAGAGTCACCAACTTTAGAGCAGAATGTGACAATACAGTCTCTGTTAAAGTAAGTGAAAGGGAAACAAAGTAAGCAATCTTGAAATAGCAGCCATAAGATGAAAGGCTTCTGAAACATTCACCTACAAAATATGATACTTTTGTTAAACAAACATAACTACAAAATATGAGTAAGAGAATTGGTTGCACATAAGCATAAAGCATATCACAAAATCTAAAGAGAGGTTTCCAGGATGCAGGATAAGGGCATATTAGCAAGGTTCACATGTTAATTATAACTCACCAGCCGCCCCTGGGAAGACAGACCCGGCATGCGGCAACGAGTGAGTTGGAGAGAGAGTGGGAACCATAGAATGGACTGGTGTGTCCAGGAGACTTGTGTTCTCACCACGGGACCCGTTACAGTTTCTCCCATCTGATCCACTACTGAGGCTTGGTCTAGGCCGTGTGTAGCTCACAACACTCGATGAAAGAGATGAATTTCCCCCATTGATGTTACCTCCATAGGATCCTCCACCACAGTTGTTATCACGATTAGAGTGTGATGATCCTCTTGCATTACGCTTCGCCAGATATGCAGCAATCATCTGATGTCTGATATAATAACAATCAATCAGAATGATTACCTTACTAAATAGCACATCATTCAAATAATCTTCATGGTGTAATCAGTGAATTAAAGAATACACAATAGTAAAATACAGACATCCTCATAGTGTTGACAGAAATTGTCTTGGTCTTCACTTACCGGTATTCCTGATCATCATACTCAAATGTATTTTTTGCATTTTTAGGATTTTTCTTTATCATTTATTTTCTTCATATGGTAATGCACAAATTCTCTATTCACCATTCCCTTTACATTACCATATATCTCTCTACTTCACTCATTCCTTAATGTATCCATTACCCTTACTCCACATTTACCTTTCAAAGTAAGCCACACCAGATGTATGCACTCTGCTATTCTATGACCAAAAACTAATGCTCTAATTTTTTAGCTCAAACACAGCAACTGCCCAGGGAGGTACTACCCTCCTGACTTAGCAGAAATAAAGTGAATCCTGGAATCATTTTATATTCTTCATGGCAGGAGTACCAATCCTACTTACTATCTTGATGAGGACTTCTGTTTGTGACTGGAACCTATGATAAAAAGAATGAAAAAAAATCATCTTGCCATTTCCCATTTTTCTTTTCAATAATCACTAGACATCACTGATCAACCTTGCATTCTTAACTCTTTCTCTTACATTTCTCACACCACTCAATATATTCTAAAGGTAATGACAAAGTACTAACTCTTGAAATGTCTCACCATCTTACCATTTCAACATGCTACACTCTTTTAGACCACTCTCATGCATTACAAACACCTTTCTAATTCTTTTTATTATACTTAACTGCTGTCTCCCATGTTAGCAAGGAAGCGCAAGAAAGCAGCCGAGGAATGGAACATGCCATCCACATACACATATATATACATAAATGCCCACACATGCACATATACATACATATACATATACATATACATATACCTCACACACATGACGGGGGAGGGGGTTGTTATTTAATGTAAGGCGGAGTGGCGATGGGAATGAATAAAGGCAGACAGTATGAATTATGTACATGTGTATATATGTATATGTCTGTGTGTGTATATATATGTATACGTTGAGATGTATAGGTATGTATATTTGTGTGTGTGGACGTGTATGTATATACATGTGTATGTGGGTGGGTTGGGCCATTCTTTCCTCTGTTTCCTTGCGCTACCTCGCTAACGCGGGAGACAGTGACAAAGCAAAATAATAAAAATAACATTTCAATGTCTACATACATATACATACACAGACATATACATATATACACATGTACATATCCATACTTGCTACCTTCATCCATTCCCATTGCCCCCCACCCCCCAACCCATCCCTCCAGCGAGGCAGTACCAGGAACAGACAAAAAAAAAAAATCCACATTCGTTCACACTCACTCTCTAGCTGTCATGTGTAATGCACGGAAACCACAGCTCCCTTTCCACATCCAGGCCCCACTAAACTTTCCATGGTTTACCCCAACACTTCACATGCCCTGGTGCAATCCATTGACAGCACATCAACTCCAGTATACCACATCGTTCTTATTCACTCTATTCCTTGCACAACTTTCACCCTCCTGTATGGTCAGGCCCAAATCACTCATAATCTTTTTCACACCTCTTTGTCAATCTTTCCTCATTCATTCTCTCCAAATGTCCAAACCATTTCAACACACCCTCTTCTGCTCTCTCAACCACACTCTTTTCATTACCACAAGTATCTCTTACCCTTTCATTACTTACTCGATCAAACCACTTCACACCACACACTGTCCTCAAACCTTTCATTTCCAACATATCCACCCTCCTCCGCACAACCCTATCTATAGCCCTTACCTCGCTACCATATAACATTGTTGGAACAACTACTCCTTTACACATACCCATTTTTGCTTTCCGAAATAACATTCTCGCCATCCACACATTCTTCAATGCTCCCAGAACCTTCACTCCCTCCCCTACCCTGTGACTCACTTCCACTTCCATGGTTCCATCCACTGCCAAGTCCACTCC
The DNA here is from genome assembly GCF_036320965.1 of Panulirus ornatus. Classification (NCBI taxonomy): domain Eukaryota; kingdom Metazoa; phylum Arthropoda; class Malacostraca; order Decapoda; family Palinuridae; genus Panulirus; species Panulirus ornatus. Next base: position 31,492,556 of record NC_092231.1, on the reverse strand, counting down.
CAGATATCTAAAACACTTCATTTCCTCCACTTTTTCTCCATTCAAACTTACCTCCCACTTAACTTGTCCCTTAACCCTACTGAACTATTAAATACCCTTGCTCTTATTCACATTTACTCTCAGCTTTCTTCTTTCACACACTTTACCAAACTCAATTGCCAACTTCTGCAGTTTCTCACCCAAATCAGCCGCCAGTGCTGTATCATCAGCGAACAACAACTGACTCACTTCCCAAGCCCTCTCATCCACAAAAGACTGCATACTTGCCCCTCTATCCAAAACTCATGCATACACCTCCCCAATCACCCCATCCAAAAACAAATTAAACAACCATGGAGTTATCATGCACCCCTGCCTTAAGTTGACATTCACTGGGAACCAATCACTTTCCTCTCTTCCTACTCGTACACATGCTTTACATCATTGGTAAAAACTTTTCATTGCTTCTAGCAACTTACCTCCCACACCATGTACTCTTGATACCTTCCACAAAACACCTCTATCAACCCTATCATATGCCTTCTCCAGATCCATAAATGCTACATACAAATCCATTTGTTATTCTAAGTATTTCTCACATACATTCTTCAAAGCAAACACCTGATCCATACATCCTCTACCACTTCTACATAAAGGGAAAGTATTTACTACAACTGTATCACAGACTTTCAGAATATATTATCCATCTCTCAATATCATCATGTGAATTTAGTAATACTAATTTCTCTTCATATTCTTCTGCAATTCCTTGTTCCATCCTAAACCACATTGTCACTTTGTGCTGTATATTTCTTACCCTTTCAACACCATTTCAATATTCTCTATCACCTTTTCAGCTTCCTCCTAAACATTCATAATTTCCCTTACTCCTTTATCACACCACCACCCGAGACATAAATTATGTTATCAATATTTCTTTGTATAACTCCACTTCATAATATCGATATTTCTTTGTATAACTCCACTTCATAATATCATAATATTCTTCTGCAATTCCTTGTTCCATCCTAAACCACATTGTCACTTTGTGCTGTATATTTCTTACCCTTTCAACACCATTTCAATATTCTCTATCACCTTTTCAGCTTCCTCCTAAACATTCATAATTTCCCTTACTCCTTTATCACACCACCACCCGAGACATAAATTATGTTATCAGTATTTCTTTGTATAACTCCACTTCATAATATCATTTCTTCTCTCTCATTCCTCCCTTTCCCATCCCACAAACTTTCATTCTTATTCCTAATATGTCTAGTCTTTTTTTCCTCTGATCAATCTACACAGTGTTTGGGATGTGAGTGCCTTCCGTACTCAAACACAGAAAATTCTTACAACATTCTCACTTCCTTTGTGTCTACTCAGGGGTGTATCATGGACTTGGCTGTTACTGGCAGCTGTTCTTGTTACATTACTATTCAGTTAATTAGGAATCGGAGGTAGTGAAAGAAGTCTCAAAAGCAGTGATTCACAGAGCTGGTATGAGAAGAAAACAAGAGGTACCTGCACTGCAGGATACCCTACCTCCATGAGGACATAAAATACCCAGGATTTGTACAATTTAGAAGCAAACTTTCTGAAAAATCTTATAAGGACACCAGTTCTGCATACAACACGTGAAAATGTAAAATGTCTATGATCTATTGTTCTTGAATTATCATATTCACAATCTGTAAATCACGAACAAATACTGAAAAATTTATAGATATTTTGGTGATGACATTCTCCCTAATTCATTAACATGGTGGATCATCAAAGTTTAGCTGAGGTGGATAAGACAGAAAAGGAAAAGACCAAGTGGTTCAGATGGACTGGCAAAATAGGTGTACCAATTAATGATGAAAATGAATCAAGAAAATATTGAATAAAAAATTCAAAGGAGCAGAATTATTAAAATCATTAAAAACATTTTTTTTAACTGAAAATATGAAATGTAAATATACAGTATATAATGTATGTATGACTCATGGTGAGGTGCCTGAGGATTGGCGGAATGCGTGCATAGTGCCATTGTACAAAGGCAAAGGGGATAAGAGTGAGTGCTCAAATTTCAGAGGCATAACTTTGTTGAGTATTCCTGGTAAATTATATGGGAGGGTATTGATTGAGAGGGTGAAGGCATGTACAGAGCATCAGATTGGGGAAGAGCAGTGTGGTTTCAGAAGTGGTAGAGGATGTGTGGATCAGGTGTTTGCTTTGAAGAATGTATGTGAGAAATACTTAGAAAAGCAAATGGATTTGTATGTAGCATTTATGGATCTGGAGAAGGCATATGATAGAGTTGATAGAGATGCTCTGTGGAAGGTATTAAGAATATATGGTGTGGGAGGCAAGTTGTTAGAAGCAGTGAAAAGTTTTTATCGAGGATGTAAGGCATGTGTACGTGTAGGAAGAGAGGAAAGTGATTGGTTCTCAGTAAATGTAGGTTTGCGGCAGGGATGTGTGATGTCTCCATGGTTGTTTAATTTGTTTATGGATGGGGTTGTTAGGGAGGTGAATGCAAGAGTTTTGGAAAGAGGGGCAAGTATGAAGTCTGTTGTCGATGAGAGAGCTTGGGAAGTGAGTCAGTTGTTGTTCGCTGATGATACAGCGCTGGTGGCTGATTCATGTGAGAAACTGCAGAAGCTGGTGACTGAGTTTGGTAAAGTGTGTGAAAGAAGAAAGTAAAGAGTAAATGTGAATAAGAGCAAGGTTATCAGATACAGTAGGGTCAATTGGGAGGTAAGTTTGAATGGAGAAAAACTGGAGGAAGTAAAGTGTTTTAGATATCTGGGAGTGGATCTGGCAGCGGATGGAACCATGGAAGCGGAAGTGGATCATAGGGTGGGGGAGGGGGCGACAATCCTGGGAGCCTTGAAGAATGTGTGGAAGTCGAGAACATTATCTCAGAAAGCAAAAATGGGTATGTTTGAAGGAATAGTGGTTCCAACAATGTTGTATGGTTGCGAGGCGTGGGCTATGGATAGAGTTATGCGCAGGAGGGTGGATGTGCTGGAAATGAGATGTTTGAGGACAATGTGTGGTGTGAGGTGGTTTGATCGAGTAAGTAACGTAAGGGTAAGAGAGATGTGTGGAAATAAAAACAGCGTGGTTGAGAGAGCAGAAGAGGGTGTTTTGAAATGGTTTGGGCACATGGAGAGAATGAGTGAGGAAAGATTGACCAAGAGGATATATGTGTCGGAGTTGGAGGGAACGAGAAGTGGGAGACCAAATTGGAGGTGGAAAGACGGAGTGAAAAAGATTTTGTGTGATCCGGGCCTGAACATGCAGGAGGGTGAAAGGAGGGCAAGGAATAGAGTGAATTGGATCGATGTGGTATACCGGGGTTGACGTGCTGTCAGTGGATTGAATCAGGGCATGTGAAGCGTCTGGGGTAAACCATGTGTAGGTATGTATATTTGCGTGTGTGGACGTGTATGTATATACATGTGTATGGGGTGGGTTGGGCCATTTCTTTTGTCTGTTTCCTTGCGCTACCTCACAAACGCGGGAGACAGCGACGAAGCAAAAAAAAAAAAAAAATGAAATCTGAAATGCAGACATTTCATATTTTCCAGAGACCGTGATATCCAATGATAAGTCTAGTTCACCAGCTAGCAAAAATGTTTGCACACAGTAAAAATCTATACAAATTTCCCAAAAATTATGGTAATTCTACTTTACAGTCGCTTCTTTTGAGATATGAAATGAATATAACATTTTTTTTTTTTTAATTTTCCAAAAGAAGGAACAGAGAAGAGGGCCAGGTGAGGATATTCCCTCAAAGGCCCAGTCCTCTGTTCTTAACGCTACCTCGCTATCGCGGGAAACGGCGAATAGTATGAAAAAAAAAAATAAAAAAAGAAATAACATTTGTTAAGGCACATGAGAAGAAATTTCCCTAGCAGTCAATATATTACAATATTGTGAAAGCAGGGCTAACAATGTGAGGTCAGACTAATGGGTATTTCTCAAAAACCTTCATCCTTGGTGTCATACTGTTTCATGCAAAAAGTGGCATTTTTGCTCTCCGAGACAACAATCTCTCTTTCCACACATTCTTCAATGTCTCCAGAACCTTCATCCCCTTCCACGTATTCCCTGCATCATAGATGGCAACTAAAAGGGGTGGAAGCAAGGGTCTGGAAATCCTTCCCTCAAGTTATACTTTTCCAGAAGAAGGAACACAGAGAAGGAGGACATGATGATTTTTTCCTCTATGGCTCAGTCTTCTGTTCCTGACAGTACCTTGCTAACACAGAAAATGGTAAATATGTATAAAAAAGTATCATTTTATACATAGTAATTATTATACATTATCGCCATTTCCCGCATCAGCAAGGTAGTGCCAAGAAACAGACAAAGATGAACCATCTACTCATATACACATATATATACATCAATGCCCATACAAACACATATACATATATATACATATACATAACATAAACACATTTTATTTTATTTTCTATTATACTTAGTCACTGTCTCTATGTTAACAAGGTAGCACAAGGAAACAGATGAAAGAATGGCCAAACCCACCCACAGACACATGCATATACTTAAACACCCACACACACACACATATACATACCCATACATTTCAATATATACATACATATACATACACAGACATATACATATATACACATGTACATATTCATACTTGCTGCCTTCATCCATTCCCATCGCCACCCCACCACACATGAAACAGCACAACCCCTCCCCCCATGTGCGCATGCGAGGTAGCGCTAGGAAAAGACAACGAAGGCCACAACGAAGGCCACATTCGTTCCCACTCAGTCTCTAGCTGTCATGTGTAATGCACCAAAACCACAGCTCCTTTTCCACATCCAGGCCCCACAAAACTTTCCATGGTTTACCCTAGACACTTCAAATGCCCTGGTTCAATTCACTGACAACACGTCCATCCTGCTATACCACATCGCTCCAATTCACTCTGTTTCTTGCACGCCTTTCACTCTCCTGTATGTTCAGGCCCCGATCACTCAAAATCTTTTTCACTCCATCCTCCCACCTCCAAAATGGTCTCCCACTTCTCATTCCCTCCACCTTTGACACATATATCCTATTTGTCAACCCTTCCTCACTCATTCTCTCCTTGCGATCAAACCATTTCAACACACCCTCTTCTGCTCTCTCAACCACACTCCTTTTATTACCACACATCTCTCTTACCTTTCATCACTTACTCGATCAAACCACTTCACTCCACATATTGTCCTCAAACATTTCATTTCCAACACATATACATACACAGATATATACATATATACACATGTACATATCCATACTTGCCTTCATCCATTCCTGTCACTATCCCGTCCCACAGGAAACAGCATCACTACCCCCTGCTCCAGCGAGGTAGCACCAGGAAAACAGATGAAAAAGGCCACATTCATTCACACACAGTCTCTAGTGTCATGTGTAATGCACTAAAACCAAAGCTCCCTATCCACATCCAGGCCCCACAGACCTTTCCATGTTTAACCTCAGATGTTTCACATGCCCTGATTCAGTCCCTTGACAGCAAGTCAACCCCAGTATACCACAGTGTTCCAATTCACTCTATTCCTTGCATGATTCTCACCGTCCTGTATGTTCAGGCTCCGATCGCTCAAAATATTTTTCACTCAATCCTTCCACCTCCAATTTCGTCTCCCACTTCTCTTGTTCCCTACATCTCTGACACATACATTCTCTTTGTCGACCTTTCCTCACTCATTCTCCCCATAGGTCCAAACCATTTCAACACACCGTCTTCTGCTCTCAACCACATCCTTTTTATTTTCACACATCTCTCTTAACCTTTCATTACTTACTTGATCAAACCACCTCACACCACATATTGTCCTCAAACATTTCCAACACATCCACTCTCCTCTGTACAACCCATGCCTCATAACCACACAATATTGTTGGAGCTACCATTCCTTCAAACATACCCATTTTTGATCTCCAAGATAACGTTCTCTCCTTCCAAACATTCTTCATCACTCCCAAGACTTTTGCCCCTCCTCCACCATGACTAACGTTTGCTTCCATGATTCCATTTGCTGCCAAGCCCACTCCCAGATATATAAAACTTCACTTCCTCCAATTATTCTCCATTCAAACTTACATCCCAATTTACTTGTCCCTCACCCCTACTGAACCTAAGAACTTTGTTCTTATTCACATTCATTCTCAACTTTCTTTCACACACTTTTCCAAACTCAGTCACCAACTACTGCAGTTTCTCCTTCAAATCAGCCACCAGAGATGTATCACTGGCAAACAACAATTAACTCACTTTCCAGGCCATCTCATCCCCAACAGACTGCATACTTGTCCCTCTCTCCAAAACTCTTGCATTTACCTCCCTACCAACCCCATCCATAAACAAATTAAACAACCATGGGGACATCATGCACCCCTGCCACAGACCAATATTCACTGGGAACCAATCACTCTCCTCTCTTCCTACTCATACACATGTCTTACATCCTTGATAAAACTTTTCACTGCTTCTAGCACTTACCTCCCATACCATATACTCATAAGACTCTCCACAAAACATCTCTATCAACCCTATCATATGCCTTCTCCAGACCCATAAGTGCTAAGTATTTCTCACATACATACTTCAAAGCAAACACCTGAGCCACATATCCTCTACCACTTCTGAAACCATACTGCTCCTCCCCAATCTAATGCTCTGTACATGCCTTCACCCTCTCAGTTAATACCCTCCCATATAATTTCCCAGGAATACTCACCAAACTTATTCCTCTGTAGTCTGAACACTCACATTATCCCCTTTGCCTTTGTACAGTGGCACTATGCATACAATCTGCCAATCTTCAGGCACTTCATCATGATCCATACATACATTTAATATCTTTACCAACCAATCAACAACACAGTCACCTCCATTCTTAATAAATTCAACTGCAATATCATCCAAACCTGCTGCCCTGCTGGATTTCATCTTCTGCAAAGCTTTCACTGCCTCTTCTCTCTTAACCAAACCATTCTCCCTGACCCTCTCGCTTTGCACACCACTCCGACCAAAACACACTACATCTGCCACTCTATCATCAAACACATTCAATAAACCTACAAAATACTCACTCTATCTCCTTCTCACTTCATCACTACCTGTTACTACTTCCCCCAATGCCCCCTTCACTGATGTTCCCATTTGTTCTCTTGTCTTACACGCGCTATTCACCTCCTTCCAAAACATCTTTTTATTCTCCCTACCTTCCAAAACATCTCTTTATTCTCCCTAAAGTTTCATGATACTCTCTCACCCCAGCTCTCATCTGGCCTCTTTTTCAACCCTTGCACCTTCCTTTTGACATCCTGCTGCTTTCTTTTATACACATCCCAGTCATTTGTACTCCTTCCTTGTAACTATCATCCAAATGCCTCTCTTTTCTCTTTCACTAATAACTTTACTTCTTTATCCCCCCACTCACTACCCTTTCTGATCTGCCTAACTCCTACCTTTCTCATGCCACATGCATCTTTTGCACACGCCTTCACTGCTTCCCTAAATACATCCTATTACTTACCAACTCCCCTCACATTATTTGCACTCACCTTTTGCCATTTTACTCAAGCTCTCCTGGTAATTCCTCACATGTCTCCTTTCCAAGCTCACTTACTCTTACCACTCTTTTCTCCCCATCATTCTCTCTTTTTTTCTGAAAACCTATACAACTCTTCACCTTCACCTCCACAAGAAATTTATCAGACATCCCTCCAGCTGCCCCTCTCAGAACATGAACATCCAAAAGTCTCTTTTAAATGTCTATCAATTAACACATAATCCAATGATTATGTATATCTCTCTTTTTAAACCAAGTATTCCCAATCAACAGTCCTTTTTCAGGACACAAATCCACAAGCTCTTCACCATTTCCATTTACAACACTGAATACCCTATGTATACCAATTACAGCCTTAAGTGTCATGTTACTCACCTTCGCATTTAAATAACCCAACACTAATGCCCAGTCTCATGCATCAAAGCTGCTGACACACTCACTCAGCTGCTCCCAAAACACTTGCCTCTCATGATCTTTCTTCTCATGACCAGGTGCATAAGCACCAATAATCAACCATCTCTCTCCACTTTCACTTTTACCCACAATATAGAATATACATTCTTACACTCTATCACACACTCCCACAACTTCTGCTTCAAGAGTAGTGCTACTCCTTCCTTAACTCTTGTCCTCTCACCAACCCCTGACTTTATTCCTAAGACTTTTTCAAACCATTCTTCTATTTAACCTTGGGCTTCATTTAACTCAGAGCCAGAATATCCAGGTTTCTCTCCTCAAACATATTACATATCTCTCCTTTCTTCTCATCTTGATTACATCCACACATATTCAGACACCCCAATCTGAGCCTTTGAGGAGGATGAGCACTCCCTGCTTGACTCCTTAGCCTGTTTCCCCTTTAAGAAATTAAAATACAAGGGGAGAGTTTCAGCCTCCCGCTCATGCCCCCTTTAGTTACCTTCTATGATGCAGGAAATACATGAAATATTCTTTCTCCCCTATATATATATGGAAGTGAAGAAAAGATTAATGGGCAGCACAATCCTCCTAACCCTGACCTAAACAGCTGAAACATGGACATGAAATGAGTCACAGGCCAAGAATCCAGGCTGTGGAAATACGTTACTCGAGAGGAGCATATGGTATGACAGCATCTGGTATGACTAGATGGAATGAAGAAATTAATGAGGGGGTGTCTGAGAGTTTTGGTATGGTAAGGAATGCAAAGGGAATAAATTGTGAAGTGAAAGAATGGGCGAAATGTAATACTATAAGGTGCTTTGGGCATGTGGAAAGGATGCAAGACAGGGAGTTTACGAGAGTGTATGACAGTATGTTGTGAGAGGAAGACCATCTGTAACATGGGAAAACAGAGAGGAAGAAAGCTGGAGGAAGAGAAACGGAGAAAAATGCATGGAATGGTTTATGCAAGAGAGCCACATAAGGACAGGGATAAGCAGGGACTCTTTTGCCATGGCTACCATCTTAATGGGAGTACCTGGAAGATATGGGCATCAGAGACAGAGGTGTATAAATAGACAAAGACTTACTTTACGGCTGATAAAATGCAGAGGAAGGTATCAAAGTGACAAGGATCCACATAACTCCATCAAAAGTAATATAATCAATGCAGCCTGAAGTTTTCCATTATGAATAATATTTAGAGCTGCAAAGTCAAGATTTATAGCATTAGCTCTATACATTCACTGTATCTGAAGAATGCAGACAACAACCCCGACTTATGATGGTTTGCCACAATTTTTCAACTTTACAATAGTGAGATATTCAACATTTTATTATAAAATAGGTTTTGCATTAGATGATTTTATCCAACTGTAGGCTATAATGTCAGATTTCTGAGAACATCTAAGGCAGGTTAGGCTATGATGTTCATAGGTCAGAAGTATTTATATTTATATATTTTTCATTATGCTTTGTCGCTGTCTCCCACGTTAGTGAGGTAGCGCGGGGAAACAGACGAAAGAATGGCCCAACCCACCCACATACACATGTATATACATACACGTCCACACACGCATATATACATACTTATACATTTCAACGTATACGCATATATATATCTCTCATTATTCTATATTTATCATACTTTGTTGCTGTCTCCCGCATTAGCAAGGTAGTGCAAGGAAACAGACGAAAGAATGGCCCAACCCACCCACATACACATGTATATACATTCACATCCACACACGCACATATACATGCCTATACATCTCAACGTATACATATATATATATACACACACAGACATATACATATATACACATGTACATAATTCATACTGTCTGCCCTTATTCATTCCCGTTGCCACCCTGCCACACATGAAATGACAACCTCCTCCCCCCACATGTGCGCAAGGTAGCACTAGGAAAAGGCAACAAAGGCCACATTCGTTCACAGTCAGTCTCTAGCTGTCATGTATAATGCACTGAAATCACAGCTCCCTTTCCACATCCAGGCCCCACACAACTTTCCATGGTTTACCCCAGACACTTCACAGGCCCTGGTTCAATCCACTGACAGCATGTTGACCCCGATATACCACATCGTTCCAATTCACTCTATTCCTTGCACGCCTTTCACTCTTCTGCATGTTCAGACCCCGATCGCTCAAAATGTTTTTCACTCCATCCTTCCACCTCCAATTTGGTCTCCCACTTCTCCTTGTTCCCTCCACCTCTAACACATATATCCTCTTGTCAATCTTTCCTCACTCATTCTCTCCATGTGACCAATCCATTTCAATACACCCTCTTCTGCTCTCTCAATCACACTCTTTTTATTACCACACATCTCTCTTACCCTTTCATTACTTACTCGATCAAACCACCTCACACCACACATTGTCCTCAAACATCTCATTTCCAACACATCCACCCTCCTCCGCACAACCCTATCTATAGCCCATGCCTTGCAACCATATAACATTTGTTGGACACAATATTCCTTCAAACATACCCATTTTTGCTTTCCGAGATAATGTTTTTGCCTTCCACACATTTTTCAACGCTCCCAGAGCTTTCGCCCCCTTCCTCACCCTGTGACTCACTTCCAATTCCATGGTTCCATCTGCTGCCAAATCCACTCCCAGATATCTAAAACACTTCACTTCCTCAAGTTTTTCTCCATTCAAACTTACCTCCCAATTGACTTGTCCCTCAACCCTACTGAACCTAATAACCTTGCTCTTATTCATATTTACTCTTAGCTTCCTTCTTTCTCACACTCAAATTCAGTCACCAGCTTCTGCAGTTTCTCATCCGAATCAGCCACCAGCGCTGTATCATTAGCGAACAACAACTGACTCATTTCCCAAGCCCTCTCATCCACAACAGACTGCACACTTGCCCCTCTATCCAAAACTCTTGCATTCACCTCCCTAACAACTACATCCATAAACAAATCAAACAACCACAGAGACATCACACACCCCTGCCGCAAACTGACATTCACTGAGAACCAATCACTTTCCTCTCTTCCTACTCGTACACATGCCTTACATCCTTGATAAAAACTTTTCACTGTCTCCAGCAACTTGCCTCCCACACCATATACTCTTAATACCTTCCACAAAGCATCTCTATCAACTCTATCATATGCCTTCCCCAGCTCCATAAATGCTACATACAAATCCATTTGTTTTTCTAAGTAGTTCTCACATACATTCTTCAAAGCAAACACCTGACTCACACATCCTCTACCACTTCTGAAACCACACTGCTCTTCCCCAATCTGATGTTCTGTACATGCTTTCACCCTCTCAATCAATATAATTTCCCAGGAATACTCAACAAACTTATACCTCTGTAAATTGAACGAACTTATACCTCTGTAAATTGAACAATCACCTTTATCCCCATTTCCTTTGTGCAATGGCACTATGCATGCATTCCGCCAATCCTCAGGCACTTCACCATGAGCCACGCATACATTGAATATCCTCACCAACCAGTTAACAACACAGTCATCCCCTTTTTTAATAATTTCCACTGCAATCCCATCCAAACCCACCACATTGCTGGTTTTCATCTTCTGCAAAGCTTTCACTACCTCTTCTCTGTTTACCATATCATTCTCCCTGACCCTCTCACTTCACACACCATCTTGACCAAAACACCCTATATGTGCCACTATATCATCTAACACATTCAACAAACCTTTAAAAGACCCACTCCATCTCCTTCTCACATCACCACTACTTATTATTACCTCCCCATTGGCTCCCTTCACTGTTGGTGCCATTTGTTCTCTTGTCTAACGCACTTTATTTACCTCCTTCCAAAACGTACAGTATTAAATATATTTTTGACTTACAATACTTGCAACTTACATTGGGTTTCTCGGAATGTTACCCCATCATAAGCCGAGGTGCATCTGTATTCAAAAGTTTACAGGAATGAGAATAAAACCCCGAAAATGCAGACTACTGGGGTTGAGGGGGAAAGAAATGTGAGAAGGGAGGAAAATGGTGTTATCTAATACACCGTCTCAGAGTTCAAGGCTTCTATCCCCACTCCATTATCTTAGGTAAATCATCTAGGCAATCTTCCATTCAAGTGAACAGGGAACAGCAGCAAAGGTAACCATTCATCATCCAAAGAAAAACATAAATGGTAATCAATTAGTAAAAAAGAATCCAAACAACACAGGAGGCTGTAAATCTTCTTACAAACATTCATATGAGGAATTACCTATTTCAAATTCTAATTCTTGTCTTTCAGTATTACAAATATTTTACTAATGAAAAGGAAAGGCTACATTCTCAAAGCTGTCATCACCAGCCATCACCCTCCGCCATGTGTCAATGCCCTTCTTCATAAATAAAATCCATGAAAAACTAGTGTTACTCACTTGGCAACTTGAACATAGTTCCCTGGGAAGACACCAGTTCGGTCAGTAGTAATGCAACGCCCTTTAAACCATCCATCCTGGCACTTTTCAGTTACAGTGTATATGTAGCCTTTTCTTAATTCTAACTCATCAGCTTTCCGTCCTCGGTATGAGTACAGGGCAACATAACTGTAACAGATTAGATCAGATCTATTTAAATACAATAACACTGCTACTTCACATCATAATAAGCTGCGTATAAAATAAAGTCTGCATAACCTCTTAATCAGGTATATGAAATTCCCTAGCTTTCTGAAAAAAGGATATTTTTCAAGGAATGGGAAAACTAATTTTGTCATATGAAATGAAAACAACAGAGAAACAACTGAGATAAGCCTCGACTCTACCCTGGAGAAACAATAAAGTAAGTAAAACTCCTGCTGGAAGTATATTTCTGAGATAAAGCCAGGTGCTTCATAGCCTGGTGTGGGCATATATTGGCAGCATTACCTCATTTATACCGTGATTTTATGTACTTGGTTCTTTACATCATCAACAAAAATTTTACACACTAAACTGAATATCATCTGTACTCCTAAGCAAATCACTACTGAGCAAATACTGACTGATGTCACATACACTACAAAGTCTACTGTAACATTCTCCCCATACCTGGAATGAAGAATAGCTGTATAATTGTTGTAGAAAATGGCCTTGGGCATCCCTAACCACCACCATAAATTAGCTTTGATTTTTGGCACAAAAGCAAGGATCAAAGATATACATGAGGTCCCCTTCATCAGGTAACATACATTTACATGAGGTCTGGGTAAAGGGTAAAATCTGGAGCAATCTAATCATTAAGCAAAAAACCTTCACTATGCTACAGACACAACAGGAAACTTACAAAATTTTTTATGAATATGCAGTAATGCAAACAAATGAGAAATAAATACACTTAAACAATCATCCATACCAAGCAGTGTCTAGAATACTAATCCCTACCAAACAGTAAGGAATCATGCAAACTATTTCAAGGGTAAAAATCACTACGTTTTCAACATTTTTCCGAAGTAATCCCTCATGCAATGCCCTCTCTCACTCTATTCTTCCTCCCCATAAGCCTCCTCCCTTTGACGAACTCTTTTCGAAGGTTGCCCCTGCTATGCTTGTTTAGCTCAGTCAGAAGAGCTAAAATCTATGGGTATATTAGGAGATGAGGAAAAAAGGGTTGAGAATATTGAACCTGATGCACATAAGAACATGAGTGAACATGTAATGTTACAGAGGTTGAGATTAGAATTTAAGGTTAAGAAAATGCAGATTGAAGCAGATAAAGAAGTTAGGTTGAAAAAGAGAGAGGCAAGCCAATAATGATGTGGATGCCAGAGCGAATAATTTGCCAGAGTTTATAGAGGAAGGAGTAGAGGATTTCTTTGATCAGTTTGAGAAAATAAGCACTGCAAAGTTGGGATAAGAGAGACTGGGTAATTCTTGGTCAAACAAAATTCTGAGGAAAAAGCGAGAGAGGCAAATATATGTTTAGGTATAACAGAAAGTGTTGATTATGAAGTGGTCAAAGATGCTGTTAAAAACTGTTCAGTTGAGTCCAGTAGTCTACAGGAGGAGGTTTAGAGGTCTGAGGAAAATAAAATGAGCAGACTCATTTAAAGTTAGCAAGACTGTGTGAAATGAAATTTGACAGTTGGTGTAAATCTGAGGATGTCAAAATCATGGAAGGCTTGAAGCAAATGATTTTGCAAGAGCATACTGAAGACGTAGTACATCTTGACACTGAAGTTAAGTTAATAAGGACAAACTTAAGGATCTGAAAGAGGCTGCATGTTTAGCAGATCAACTATTAGTTATATCTAAAATGAACAGGGAAGAGATATCAAACAAACAGAGTGGATACAAACAATTTACATATCAGTCCAGTGACAAAGGTTAACAAAACCAAGCGAAGGGTTCAAAATAAGATTCAGATGATCATTATAAGTGAAATGTGGGTGATAAGATGCAAGGTCAATCAGCCAGGTTCTAACAGACCTAAGGGTCAGCAGGAGGGGCCACCAGTGACATGCTGTGCATGTGGGGATACATGTCATGTCAAATTTCAGTGCAAAAATGCCACAAAGTCAGCTGCATGAATTGTTGCTTGGGGGAAACCTCAGAATATCCATGGTGAGATAAGAGGTACAAGCAATAGTGAAGTTAAAAGGTGTGGGGTTAGTTTTAAACCAGTTATGACTCAAGGGGAGATATTACTGGAAGGGGGTCCTAAGAGAAAATTATAATTCTTAGGGTCAACAGAGCAAACCAAAGCCTAGTCCTCAAGGAATGGCTAGAGTGGACCGCAGAGTCATACTCTGGTGAGGAGGGTAGTGTTAAAGGGTTAGGAGCTGGACTGACCATTTCACTGCATTATGTTAACCTTGAAACTGGATTTGTCAAAGGTAAAGTTAAAGTTGGTCTGAGTGATGAACATCTTATCCATGGAGTGGACATGTTGTTAGGAAATAATTTGGCTGGAAACATAGTAATTCCAAAACCAAAAGTGATTGATAATCCCCTTGACATTATTGAACCTAATTCTGTTGAGTTGTTTGTTCATAAAACCTCATAAAACCTATGTTGATGTCTCTGTTCCTAAAACTGATAGAACAGAAATTTCTGATGATGTAAAGGGAGTTCCTGACAGGTGTAATAATTCGTACCTGCCATATTTACATTTTGTATGTAATGATTACTGTAGTGTGAAAAATACCGATGTATATCCTGCTTGTGTTGTTACTAATACTGATGTATATCCTGCTTGTGTTGTTACTAGAGTGATGGCTCAGGTTAGAGATGCAGATGATACAGGTTTAGCTGAACTATTTGAGAGGGGTGTGATGCTGAGTTAGGTGACAAAGTGGAGTTAAAAGTGGATTATCTTCAAGATTTCAAACTTGACAGAGATGAGTTGACAAAGTTTCAGTTGGAAGGTAACAGTTTGAAAGAATGTTAGAAAGAAGCAAAGCGAAATGGCCAAATGGATGATGAATCAGTAGGATTCTATATTCATATTCATGATGGGGTGTTAATGAGAAAGTGGAGACCTGAGGCAATTCTGGGAAGTTTGGAGAGTGGGATGGAATAACACTGTAACGTACAATGTAGTTGCTGTCACTTGTGGTGCTGATGACACTCCTGCTGCAGATCGTATCCTTGGTGATCCATGAGATTCTGTTGGAACTGTTTGTTCTCTGTTAATGCTGGTTTCCTGAGAATCATCTGCATCATCAGATGTTGGTCCTTGTCCATCAGCACTAATGGCAGAAGGGCCTAAACTAAACCCATGGTTAGCTGATTCCTCAGTAGGACTAACAATTTCCAAGGAATGTCTGTCAAGAAGAAATGAAATTACAGAAAACATGAAAAATATAATGAAAATCTTTACAACAAAAGAGATTTGCAACAACGTAAGATTTCTCCCCCTGCAAAGATTAGGATGCTAATTGTCTATCTATACTATGAATTTATTACATAAGCTTGCAACAGTAAATGAGAGATTCATACATGTAAGACAATTCTGCTAAAGTTCTTAAATGAGCTGTTGAAATTTTCACAATGCCTAGCATAGGAGCATTCTTTCACTGCATGAGCAAACTGTCACACTCTCACCCAAGCTGTAATCACACTCATCATTAAAACTTTTCTTTGAGATTTCTTTCTCTGCATTCCTTATTGATCAAAACTGACATTTCCACAATCATTAACAATGGCACACTAGTCATTATAAAACTTTTGTGTGAGACTTCTTTCTGTGCAGTTCTTTTTTCCCCTCCCTCAAAAATGAAGTTTTGAAGACTGAAACACTCCCAAGCAGACCATCTATAACTACATCCTGGGATGTTTCACAAATGCATGCCCTTCCATCCTTTTGAAAGTAAGGTAGCACCTGTCACTATGAATGGTTTAAATATCCAATCACCTGCAAACTGTGTATGCACCACAATGAGTTATTTCAAAAACAAAGCAAAGTCTATACTGTAAAAATGTGAAAGGGAGGAAGAAGGGAAGGATGGGACAGGGAACATGTGGTTTCAGAAGTGGTAGAGGATTGTGGATCAGGTGTTTGCTTTGAAGAATGTATATGAAAAATACTTTGAAAAACAAATGGATTTGTATGTAGCATTTATGGATCTGGGGAAGGCATATGATAGGGTGGATGGAGATGCTTTGTGGAAGGTATTAAGAGTATTTGGTGTGGGAGGAAGTTGCTAAAAGCAGTGAAAAGTTTTTACCAAGGATGTAAGGCATGTGCATAAGTAGGAAGAGAGGAAAGTGATTGGTTCTCAGTGAATGTCGGTTTGCGGTAGAGGTTCGTGATGTCTTCACAGTTGTTTGATTTGTTTATGGATGGGGTGCTTAGGGAGATGAATGCAAGTTTTGGAGAGAAGGGCAAGTATGCAGTCTGTTGTGGATGAGAGGGCTTGGGAAGTGAGTCAGTTGTTTGCTAATGATACAGCGCTGGTGGCTGATTTGGGTGAGAAACTGCAGAAGTAGGTGACTGAGTTTGGCTAAAGTGTGTGAAAGAAGAAAGCTGAGAGTAAATGTGAACAAGAGCAAGGTTATTAGGTTCAATAGGTTTGAGGGGACAAGTTAATTGGGAGGTAAGTTTGAGTGGAGAAAAACTGGAGGAAACGAAGTATTTTAGACATCTAAGAGTGGACATAGCAGAGGATGGAACCATGGAAGCATTAGTGAGTCACAGGGTGGGGAAGAGGACAAAGGTTCTGGGAGCAATGAAGTATGTGTGGAAGGCAAGAACGTTATCTCGGAGAGAAAAAATGGGTGTATTTGAAAGAATATTGGTTCCAACAATGTTATATGGCTAAGAGGCATGGACTATAGATAGGGTTGTACGGAGGAAGGTGGATGTGTTGGAAATGAAATATTTGAGGACAATATGTGGTGTGAGGTGGTTTGATCGAGTAAGTAATGAAAGGGTAAGAGAAATGCGTGGTAATAAAAAGAAAGTGGTTGAGAGAGCAGAAGAGGGGGTTCTGAAATGGTTTGGTCACATGAAGAGAATGAGTAAGGAAAGATTGACAAAGAGGATATATATGTCAGAGGTGGAGGGAAGGAGGAAAAGTGGGAGACCAAATTGGAGATGGAAGGATGGAGTGAAAAAGATTTTGAGCAAATGAGGCCTGAACATGCAGGAGGGTAAAGGCGCACAAGGAATAGATTGAATTGCAATGATGTGTTTTACCGGGGCCGATGTGCTGTCAATGGATTGAACCAGGGCTTGTGAAGCGTCTGGGATGAACCATGGAAACTTTTGTGGGGCCTGGATGTGGAAAGGAGGCTGTGGTTTCGGTGCATTACACATGACAGCTAGTGACTGAGTGTGAACGAATGTTGCCTTTTGTCCTTTCCTAGTGTTAACTCACGGGGGAAGGGGGGATGCTATTTCATGAGTGGCGGGATAGCAACGGGAATGAATAAAGGCAGCAAGTATGAATTATGTACATGTGTATATACGTATATGCCTGCGTATGTATATATATATATGTATACGTTGAAATGTATAGGTATGTATATGTGCATGTGAGGATGTGTATCTATATACATGTGTATGTGGGTGGGCTGGGCCATTCTTTTGGCTGTTTCCTTGCACTACCTTGCCAACATGGGAGACAGTGACAAAGTATAATAAAAAAAATGTGTTTGTGTATGTGGGCGGTTGGGCCATTCTTCGTCTGTTTTCCTTGCACAACCTCGCTGACACGGGAAACAGTGATTAAGTATAATAAGAGGGAACGAGGAGAAGTGGGAGACCAAATTGGAGGTGGAAAGATGGAGTGAAAAAGATTTTGAGTGATTGGGGCCTGAACATGCAGGAGGCTGAAAGGCGTGCAAGGAATAGAGTGAATTGGAACAATGTGGTATACCGGGGTCGACGTGCTGTCAATGGATTGAACCAGGGCATGTGAAGCGTCTGGGGTAAACCATGGAAAGTTCTGTGGGGCCTGGATGTGGAAAGGGAGCTGTGGTTTCGGTGCATTATTACATGACAGCTAGAGACTGAGTGTGAACGAATGGGGCTTTGTTGTCTTTTCCTAGTGCTACCTCGCACACTTGAGGGAAGAGGGGGTTGTTATTTCATGTGTGGCAAGGTGGCGATGGGAATGAATAAAGGCAGACAGTATGAATTATGTGCTCTCTCAACCACGCTCTTTTTATTTCCACACATCTCTCTTACCCTTACGTTACTTACTCGATCAAACCACCTCACACCACACATTGTTCTCAAACATCTCATTTCCAGCACATCCATCCTCCTGCGCATAACTCTATCCATAGCCCACGCCTTGCAACCATACAACATTGTTGGAACCACTATTCCTTCAAACATACCCATTTTTGCATTCCGAGATAATGTTCTCAACTTCCACACATTCTTCAAGGCTCCCAGGATTTTCGCCCCCTCCCCCACCCTATGATCCACTTCCGCTTCCATGGTTCCATCCGCTGCCAGATCCACTCCCAGATATCTAAAACACTTTACTTCCTCCAGTTTTTCTCCATTCAAACTTACCTCCCAATTGACTTGACCCTCAACCCTACTGCACCTAATAACCTTGCTCTTATACACATTTACTCTTAACTTTCTTCTTTTCACACACTTTACCAAACTCAGTCACCAGCTTCTGCAGTTTCTCACATGAATCAGCCACCAGCGCTGTATCATCAGCGAACAACAACTGACTCACTTCCCAAGCTCTCTCATCGACAACAGACTTCATACTTGCCCCTCTTTCCAAAACTCTTGCATTCACCTCCCTAACAACCCCATCCATAAACAAATTAAACAACCATAGAGACATCACACATCCCTGCCGCAAACCTACATTCACTGAGAACCAATCACTTTCCTCTCTTTCTACACGTACACATGCCTTACATCCTCGATAAAAACTTTTCACTGCTTCTAACAACTTGCCTCCCACACCATATATTCTTAATACCTTCCACAGAGCATCTCTATCAACTCTATCATATTCCTTCTCCGGATCCATAAATGCTACATACAAATCCATTTGCTTTTCTAAGTATTTCTCACATACATTCTTCAAAGCAAACACCTGATCCACACATCCTCTACCACTTCTGAAACCACACTGCTCTTCCCCAATCTGATGCTCTGTACATGCCTTCACCCTCTCAATCAATACCCTCCCATATAATTTACCAGGAATACTCAACAAACTTACACCTCTGTAATTTGCGCACTCACTCTTATCCCCTTTGCCTTTGTACAATGGCACTATGCACGCATTCCGCCAATCCTCAGGCACCTCACCATGAGTCATACATACATTAAATAACCTTACCAACCAGTCAACAATACAGTCACCCCCTTTTTTAATAAATTCCACTGCAATACCATCCAAACCTGCTGCCTTGCCGGCTTTCATCTTCCGCAAAGCTTTTACTACCTCTTCTCTGTTTACCAAATCATTTTCCCTAACCCTCTCACTTTGCACACCACCTCGACCAAAACACCCTATATCTGCCACTCTATCATCAAACACATTCAACAAACCTTCAAAATACTCACTCCATCTCCTTCTCACATCACCACTACTTGTTATCCCCATTTGCGCCCTTCACTGAAGTTCCCATTTGCTCCCTTGTCTTACGCACTTTATTTACCTCCTTCCAGAACATCTTTTTATTCTCCCTAAAATTTAATGATACTCTCTTACCCCAACTCTCATTTGCCCTCTTTTTCACCTCTTGCACCTTTCTCTTGACCTCCTGTCTCTTTCTTTTATACATCTCCCACTCAATTGCATTTTTTCCCTGCAAAAAATCGTCCATATGCCTCTCTCTTCTCTTTCACTAATAATCTTACTTCTTCATCCCACCACTCACTACCCTTTCTAATCAACCCACCTCCCACTCTTCTCATGCCACAAGCATCTTTTGTGCAATCCATCACTGATTCCCTAAATACATTCCATTCCTCCCCCACTCCCCTTACTTCCATTGTTCTCACCCTTTTCCATTCTGTACTCAGTCTCTCCTAGTACTTCCTCACACAAGTCTCCTTCCCAAGCTCACTTACTCTCACCACCCTCTTCACCCCAACATTCACTCTTCTTTTCTGAAAACCCATACAAATCTTCACCTTAGCCTCCACAAGATAATGATCAGACATCCCTCCAGTTGCACCTCTCAGCACATTGACATCCAAAAGTCTCTCTTTCGCGCACCTGTCAATTAACACGTAATCCAATAACGCTCTCTGGCCATCTCTCCTACTTACATAAGTATACTTATGTATATCTCGCTTTTTAAACCAGGTATTCAAAATCATCAGTCCTTTTTCAGCACATAAATCTACAAGCTCTTCACCATTTCCATTTACAACACTGAACACCCCATGTATACCAATTATTCCCTCAACTGCCACATTACTCACCTTTGCATTCAAATCACCCATCACTATAACCCGGTCTCGTGCATCAAAACCACTAACACACTCATTCAGCTGCTCCCAAAACACTTGCCTCTCATGATCTTTCTTCTCATGCCCAGGTGCATATGCACCAATAATCACCCATCTCTCTCCATCAACTTTCAGTTTTACCCATATTAATCGAGAATTTACTTTCTAACATTCTATCACATACTCCCACAACTCCTGTTTCAGGAGTATTGCTACTCCTTCCCTTGCTCTTGTCTTCTCACTAACCCCTGACTTTACTCCCAAGACATTCCCAAACCACTCTTCCCCTTTACCCTTGAGCTTCGTTTCACTCAGAGCCAAAACATCCAGGTTCCTTTCCTCAAACATACTACCTATCTCTCCTTTTTTCACATCTTGGTTACATCCACACACATTTAGGCACCCCAATCTGAGCCTTCGAGGAGGATGAGCACTCCCCGCGTGACTCCTTCTTCTGTTTCCCATTTTAGAAAGTTAAAAAAATACAAGGAGGGGAGTATTTCTGGCCTCCTGCTCCCGTCCCCTCTAGTCGCTTTCTACGACACGCGAGGAATGCGTGGGAAGTATTCTTTCACCCCTATCCCAAGGGATAATATATATATATATATATATATATATATATATATATATATATATATATATATATATATATATATATATATATATACACACAC
Source organism: Panulirus ornatus (assembly GCF_036320965.1). NCBI lineage: Eukaryota > Metazoa > Arthropoda > Malacostraca > Decapoda > Palinuridae > Panulirus > Panulirus ornatus. Next base: position 31,470,972 of record NC_092231.1, on the reverse strand, counting down.
ACACACACACACATACATACGCACATATACACACACACACATACATATATATACATATGAAAAATGTAAGAAACAATTTAGAAAACTGAAACTTCTAGCTTGAAATGAAATGAAAAAATGGATGTCACATAATGGTTCAACCTCTGGCTATGGAAAAAGGAAATGTATAATTTATTTACACAAACGTCAATAGTAGTTTTCATCAATTTGACCACTGTATTCACTCTATTCCTGTATACATACATACATATATATAAGAGTGAGTGCTCAAATTACAGAGGTATAAGTTTGTTGAGTATTCCTGGCAAATTATATGGGAGGGTATTGATTGAGAGGGTGAAGGCATGTACAGAGCATCAGATTGGGGAAGAGCAGTGTGGTTTCAGAAGTGGTAGAGGATGTGTGGATCAGGTGTTTGCTTTGAAGAAAGTATGTGAGAAATACTTAGAAAAGCAAATGGATTTGTATGTAGCATTTATGGATCTGGAGAAGGCATATAATAGAGTTGATAGAGATGCTCTGTGGAAGCTATTAAGAATATATGGTGTGGGAGGCAAGTTGTTAGAAGCAGTGAAAAGTTTTTATCGAGGATGTAAGGCATGTGTACGTGTAGGAAGAGAGGAAAGTGATTGGTTCTCAGTGAATATAGGTTTGCGGCACGGGTGTGTGATGTCTCCATGGTTGTTTAATTTGTTTATGGATGGGGTTGTTAGGGAGGTGAATGCAAGAGTTTTGGAAAGAGGGGCAAGTATGAAGTCTGTTGGGGATGAGAGAGTTTGGGAAGTGAGTCAGTTGTTGTTCGCTGATGATACAGCGCGGGTGGCTGATTCATGTGAGAAACTGCAGAAGCTGGTGACTGAGTTTGGTAAAGTGTGTGAAAGAAGAAAGTTAAGAGTAAATGTGAATAAGAGCAAGGTTATTAGGTACAGTAGGGTTGAGGGTCAATTCAATTGGGAGGTGAGTTTGAATGGAGAAAAACTGGAGGAAGTGAAGTGTTTTAGATATCTGGGAGTGGATCTGGCAGCGGATGGAACCATGGAAGCGGAAGTGGATCATAGGGTGGGGGAGGGGGCGAAAATTCTGGGAGCCTTGAAGAATGTGTGGAAGTCGAGAACATTATCTCGGAAAGCAAAAATGGGTATGTTTGAAGGAATAGTGGTTCCAACAATGTTGTATGGTTGCGAGGCGTGGACTATGGATAGAGTTGTGCGCAGGAGGATGGATGTGCTGGAAATGAGATGTTTGAGGACAATGTGTGGTGTGAGGTGGTTTGATCGAGTAAGTAACGTAAGGGTAAGAGAGATGTGTGGAAATAAAAAGAGCGTGGTTGAGAGAGCAGAAGAGGGTGTTTTGAAATGGTTTGGTCACATGGAGAGAATGAGTGAGGAAAGATTGACCAAGAGGATATATGTGTCGGAGGTGGAGGGAACGAGGAGAAGAGGGAGACCAAATTGGAGGTGGAAAGATGGAGTGAAAAAGATTTTGTGTGATCGGGGCCTGAACATGCAGGAGGGTGAAAGGAGGGCAAAGAATAGAGTGAATTGGAGCGATGTGGTATACCGGGGTTGACGTGCTGTCAGTGGATTGAATCAAGGCATGTGTATGGGGGTGGGTTGGGCCATTTCTTTCATCTGTTTCCTTGCGCTACCTCGCAAACGCGGGAGACAGCGGCAAGAAAAAAAAAAAATATATATATATATATATATATATATATATATATATATATATATATATATATATATATATATATATATATATGTATGTATGTATACATAACCACCCATACACACACATATACATACATATACATAGACATATACACATGTACATATACATACTTGTTTGCCTTCATCCAATCCTGTCGCTACCCTGCCCCACAAAAAATAGCATTGCTACCTCCCACTTCAGCGAAGTAGCAACTGGCAAATAGATCATAAAGGCCACATTCATTCACGCTCAGTCTCTAGCTGTAATATGTAATGAACCAAAACCAAAGCTCTTTATCCACATCCAGGCCCTACAAACCTTTCCATGGTTTACCCCAGATGCTTCACATGCCCTGGTTCAGTCCACTGACAGCACATCGACCCCAGTATACCAAATCATTCCAATTCACTCTATTCCTTGCAAGCCTCTAACCCTTCTGAATGTTCAGAAGGGTCCATCCTTCTACCTCCAACTTAGTCTCCTGCTTCTCCTTATTCCCTTCACATCTGACACATATATCCTCTCAGTGAATCTTTCCTCACTCATTCTCTCCGTATGTCCAAACCATTTCAACACAACCTCCTCTACTCTCCCAACCACATCCTTTTTATTTCAACCAAACCACCTCACACCACATATTATCCTCAAACATTTCATTTTTGACACATCTACCCTCCTCTGTAAAATCCTATAAGTAGCTCATGCCTCACAACAATACATCATTGTTGGAACTACTATTCCTTCAAACATACCCATTTTTGCTCTTCGAGATAACATTCTCTCCTTCCACACATTCTTCATTGCTCCTAGAACCCATGCACCCTCCCCCTCCCTGTGACTCACTTCTGCTTCCATGGTTCCATTCACTGTTAAGTCCACTTCACTTCCTCCAATTTTTCTCTAATCAAACTTACATCCCAATTGAGTTATCCCTCCACCCTACTGTACCTAATAACCTTGTTCTTATTCACATTTACTCTTAGCTTTCTCCTCTCCCACACTTTTCCAAACTCAGTCACCAACTTCTGCAGTTTTTCACTCTAATCAGCCACTAGAGCTGCATCATCAGCAAACAACAACTGACTCACTTCTTAGGCCCTCTCATCCCTAACAGACTGCATACTTAACCCTCTCTCCAAAACATTTGCATTTACCTCCTTAACATCCATAAACAAATTAAACAACCTTGAGGACATCACGCACCCCAACCGCAAACTGACCTCCACTGGAAACCAATACTCTCTTCTCTTCCTACCCCTACACATGGCTTACATCCTTGGTAAAAACTTTTCACTGCTTCTAACAACTTACTTCCCACGCCATATACTCTTAAAAGTTTCCACATAGCATCTCTATCAACCCTATCTTATGCCTTCTCCAGACCCATAAATGCTACATATAAATCCATCTGGTTTTCTAAGTATTTCTCACATATATTCTTCAAAGCAAACACCTGATCCACACATCTTCTACCACTTCTGAAACCACACTGCTCTTCCCCAGTCTGATGCTTTGTACATGCATTCACCCTCTCAATCAATACCCTCCCACATAATTTCCCAGGAATACTCAACAGACATGCCTCTGTAGTCTGAACACTCACCTTTATCCTCTTTGCCTTTGTACAATGGCACTATGCATACATTCCATCAATCCTCAGGCACTTCACCATGATCCAAACATACACTGAATATCCTTACCAACCAATCAACAACAGTCACCTCCTTTCTTAATAAATTCTACAGCAATACCATCCAAATCCACTGCCTTGTCATCTTCAACAAAGCTTTCAACACCTCTTCTCTGTTCACCAAACCATTCTCCCTGACCCTCTCACTTCACACACTGCCCCAAACAAAACACCCTATATCTGCCACTCTATCATCAAACACATTCAACAAACCTTTAAAATACTCACTCCATCTCCTCACTTCATTACTATCTGTTATTACTTCCCCACTTGTCTTACACACTTTATTTACCTCCTTCCAAAACATCTTTTTATTCTCCCTAAAGTTTAATGATACTCTCTCACCCCAACTTTCATTTGCCCTCTTTTTCAATCCATAATGAGCTCCAAAAGCAAGGATTCGAATCTGGACCTTTTGCATAGTAGCTGGGAATGCTAACTGCTCAGTTACGATAGCCCCTATAGGGAAATGACTATTCAGTTACTAGTGATTGAATGCCGTTTGTCTCATCCATGGGTAAAGGGGTTTAGATCGGTCAAATCTCATCAGGCTCACATTACCAGAAGGCAGCAATTTTACAGAACTTACTGTTAAACAGGGGATAGGGGAGAAAGAATACTTCCCACGTATTCCCTGCGTGTCGTACAAGGCGACTAAAAGGGGAGGGAGCGGGTGGCTGGAAATCCTCCCCTCTCGCTTTTTTTTTTTTTTTTTTTTTTCCAAAAGAGGGAACAGAGAAGGGGGCCAGGTGAGGATATTCCCTCAAAGGCCCAGTCCTCTGTTCTCAACGCTACCTCGCTAATGCGGGAAATGGCGAATAGTGTGAAAGAAAAGTGAACTGTTAAACATGGAGATACATGAACATTAATATAGTGCACATGAATGTATACTTTTCGTAGGTCACATAATGATCTCCAACAGCAAGGATTCGAACCCAGACCTTTAGCATGGTAGCTGGGAATGCTAACCACTCAGCTATGATCACCCTTATAATGAGCAACAGGGTCTAGATCAGTTAAATCCCACCAAGCTCACATTACCAGTAATAAGCAATTCCACAAAACTTAATGTCAAATGTTGAGGTATATCAACATGAATACAGTGCATATGAACACATATTTCTAACAGAATACATAAAACCCTCCAACAGCAAGGATTCGAACTTGAACCTTTAGTGCAGTAGCTGGAAATGCTAACCGCCTGGCTATGATCGCCCCTAACAGAAAAATGACTATTTGATGCCACATCCTGTCAAAGCCCTTAGATATGTCAAGGACAACTACAAATGACTTCCCAAAATCTTCCACAGATAATGACCAGACATTAGTAAGATAGGAAAGAATAACACCAGTGGATCTCACCTTTCAGAAGTCACACTGGTGATAAGAGAGAAGACTGTGATTTTTGGGGTGTTTAAGGATATGGGAGTTGAGGAGGGATTCGAACACTTTAGAAATGGCAGATGTCAAAGCAATGGGGTGATAGTTAGAGGTGTCAGAACGGTCATACTTCTTAGGAATGGGGTGTATCAATGCACATTTCCAAGGAAAAGGAAAAGTTTTGGTTTTTAAGCCAAAATGGAACAAGAATAAGCACAGTAGCAAATTCAGAGACACTCTTTCAGTACAAGGGGAAAGATCCCATCAGGACCATAAGCCTTGCTTGTGTCCAGAGAAAGAAGTATTTTTCAGACAGTCTAAAGAGATTACGAGAAGAGGAATAGGATTAGTAAGAGGAGCATCAGCTTGTGAGAGAATGTGAGAGTATCCAAGGTGGTGTTAAGAGGAGAAACGGGAACCTAAGAGTTGCTTTGTCTACAGGAGACAGTTATAGTACCATTAGAAGGGAAAAGTAAAGGAGAGGTAGAGCGACAGAAGATATTAGAGATGCCTTAGCTATCAGTGGATAATGAGGAACAGAAATATAGAAAAACTTACAGCTGAAGAAACATGGAAGAAAAATATCAAACGAGGGAGGAATATAGAAAGTCTATCACTAAATACACTATGTTGAGCCAAGTGAGACTGGTATTGTCTGGATGTGGAGTTGATGTCAGGCTAGACTCAATTGATTCTTTCTGACCTTTGTAAACCTGGACCGGGTTGGTCAGCGACGCGTTCCTCCTGTCCAGAAATGGCAGGTCAGTGATATGTCCCATCTGTCCTAAGACAGCATCAGGTGAACATCTTACTGGCAGACTCGGTAGCTTGTGGCAGGTCAGTGAAGTGTCCCATGTGTCCTAAGACAGCATCAGGTGAACATCCTATCGGTAGGCTATCAAAGAGCTGTATGGCAATGGACATGTTTTTCTAGATGTTGATGACAGGTGCTTTCTCTCTAATGTGAATGGCCCCTAATATCTTTCGTCTCCACTGATCACTGCCATTTTCATTAGAGAGAAAGCACCTGTCATCAACATTCAGACAAACATGACCACTGCCATACAGTTCTCGGATAGCCTACCAATAGGATGTTCACCTGATGCTGTCTTAGGACACATGGGACACGTCACTGACCCGCCACAAGCTAACAAGTCTGCCTTTCTGGACAGGAAGAATGCATCACTGACAAACCTGGTCCTGGGTTATGAAGGTTAGAGAGAATAAGACAAACCAAAGCTGACCTCAACTCCACATCCAGACAATAAAGGTCTTGCTTGGTCCATTTTAGTGTATTTAGTGATGAATTTTCTGTATTCCTACACCATTTATTATTGTTCTTCTGCGTTTTCTTTCATGATATTGCTAATCTGTATCACTTTTAGTGTTTTCCCTTACTTTTAAGTGCTATTCACTTAGGTTTCTTTCCTGTGTTTCTTATATATTTTGTGCTTTACATATCTTACCCAAATTCTGTGATGCATTTTTCCCTTTATTTTTTCTAGATTTCTGATGATACCTCTGTGAAAGTAAAAGTTTGATCGAAATAAAATGGATAATTTTGGACAACTGGTGTTTGTACACCCTCCTAATGGTAGAATAATACTGAGAAAATTAGAAACCAAAGAAAGAAGATTAATAACTTTAATATGCTGTGTATGCAATTCTATGTGCATTAAAGAAATCCTACCCCCAGCTTATGCTATTATATATATATATATATATATATATATATATATATATATATATATATATATATATATATATATATATATATATATATTATTTTTTTTTTATTATACTTTGTCGCTGTCTCCCGCGTTTGCGAGGTAGCGCAAGGAAACAGACGAAAGAAATGGCCCAACCCCCCCCATACACATGTATATACATACGTCCACACACGCAAATATACATACCTACACAGCTTTCCATGGTTTACCCCAGACACTTCACATGCCTTGATTCAATCCACTGACAGCACGTCAACCCCGGTATACCACATCGATCCAATTCACTCTATTCCTTGCCCTCCTTTCACCCTCCTGCATGTTCAGGCCCCGATCACACAATATCTTTTTCACCCCATCTTTCCACCTCCAATTTGGTCTCCCTCTTCTCCTCGTTCCCTCCACCTCCGACACATATATCCTCTTGGTCAATCTTTCCTCACTCATTCTCTCCATGTGCCCAAACCACTTCAAAACACCCTCTTCTGCTCTCTCAACCACGCTCTTTTTATTTCCAGACATCTCTCTTACCCTTACGTTACTCACTCGATCAAACCACCTCACACCACACATTGTCCTCAAACATCTCATTTCCAGCACATCCATCCTCCTGCGCACAACTCTATCCATAGCCCACGCCTCGCAACCATACAACATTGTTGGAACCATTATTCCTTCAAACATACCCATTTTTGCTTTCCGAGATAATGTTCTCGACTTCCACACATTCTTCAAGGCCCCCAGAATTTTCGCCCCCTCCCCCACCCTATGATCCACTTCCGCTTCCATGGTTCCATCCGCTGCCAGATCCACTCCCAGATATCTAAAACACTTCATTTCCTCCAGTTTTTCTCCATTCAAACTCACCTCCCAATTGACTTGACCCTCAACCCAACTGTACCTAATAACCTTGCTCTTATTCACATTTACTCTTAACTTTCTTCTTCCACACACTTTACCAAAGTAAATATATATATATATATATATATATATATATATATATATATATATATATATATATATATATATATATATATATATATATATATATATTTGTATTTTTTTATCTTTCTAAAGATGGGAAATATATATATATATATTTTTTTGGAGGTGGAAAGATGGATTGAAAAAGATTTTGTGTGATCGGGGCCTGAACATGCAGGAGGGTGAAAGGAGGGCAAGGAATAGATTGAATTGGAGCAATGTGGTATACCGGGGTTGACGTGCTGTCAGTGGATTGAATCAGGGCATGTGAAGAGTCTGGGGTAAACCATGGAAAGCTGTGTAGGTATGATTGTTTGCATGTGTGGACGTATGTATATACATGTGTATGGGGGGGGTTGGGCCATTTCTTTCGTCTGTTTCCTTGCGCTACCTCGCAAACGCAGGAGACAGCGACAAAGTATATTAATAATAATAATAATAATAACATTTTTTTTATACTATTCGCCACTTCCCGCGATAGCGAGGTAGCGTTCTTAACGCTACCTCGCTAACGCGGGAAATGGCGAATAGTTTAAAAGAAAGAAAAGATATATATATATATATATATATATATATATATATATATATATATATATATATATATATATATATATATATATATATATATATATATTTCTTTTTCTTTCTTTCTTTTCTATCTATCTTTCTTTTCTATCTTTCTTTTCTAGCCAAAGATTTTTTTTTTTTTTTTGCTTTGTCGCTGTCTCCCGCGTTTGCAAGGTAGCGCAAGGAAACAGACGAAAGAAATGGCCCAACCCATACCCATACACATGTATATACATACGTCCACACACGCAAATATACATACCTACACAGCTTTCCATGGTTTACCCCACACGCTTCACATGCCCTGATTCAATCCACTGACAGCACGTCAACCTCGGTATACCACATCGATCCAATTCACTCTATTCCTTGCCCTCCTTTCACCCTCCTGCATGTTCAGGCCCCGATCACACAAAATCTTTTTCACTCCATCTTTCCACCTCCAATTTGGTCTCCCACTTCTCATCGTTCCCTCCACCTACGACACATATATACTCTTGGTCAATCTTTCCTCACTCATTCTCTCCATGTGCCCAAACCATTTCAAAACACCCTCTTCTGCTCTCTCAACCACGCTCTTTTTATTTCCACACATGTCTCTTACCCTTACGTTACTTACTCGATCAAACCACCTCACACCACACATTGTCCTCAAACATCTCATTTCCAGCACATCCATCCTCCTGCGCACAACTCTATCCATAGCCCACGCCTCGCAACCTTACAACATTGTTGGAACCACTATTCCTTCAAACATACCCATTTTTGCTTTCCGAGATAATGTTCTCGACTTCCACACATTCTTCAAGGCTCCCAGGGTTTTCGCCCCCTCCCCCACCCTATGATCCACTTCCGCTTCCATGGTTCCATCCACTGCCAGATCCACTCCCAGATATCTAAAACACTTTACTTCCAGAAAAGAAGAGTGAATGTTGGGATGAAGAGGGTGGTGAGAGTAAGTGAGTTTGGGAAGGTGATTTGTGTGAGGAAGTACCAGGAGAGACTGAGTACAGAATGGAAAAAGGTGAGAACAATGGAAGTAAGGGGAGTGGGGGAGGAATGGGATGTATTTAGGGAATCAGTGATGGATTGCGCAAAAGATGCTTGTGGCATGAGAAGAGTGGGAGGTGGGTTGATTAGAAAGGGTAGTGAGTGGTGGGATGAAGAAGTAAGATTATTAGTGAAAGAGAAGAGAGAGGCATTTGGATGATTTTTGCTAGGAAAAAATGCAATTGAGTGGGAGATGTATAAAAGAAAGAGACAGGAGGTCAAGAGAAAGGTGCAAGAGGTGAAAAAGAGGGCAAATGAGAGTAGGGGTGAGAGAGTATCATTAAATTTTAGGGAGAATAAAAAGATGTTCTGGAAGCAGGTAAATAAAGTGCGTAAGACAAGGGAGCAAATGGGAACTTCAGTGAAGGGCGCAAATGGGGAGGTGATAACAAGTAGTGGTGATGTGAGAAGGAGATGGAGTGAGTATTTTGAAGGTTTGTTGAATGTGTTTGATGATAGAGTGGCAGATATAGGGTGTTTTGGTCGAGGTGGTGTGCAAAGTGAGAGGGTTAGGGAAAATGATTTGGTAAACAGAGAAGAGGTAGTAAAAGCTTTGCGGAAGATGAAAGCCAGCAAGGAAGAAGGTTTGGATGGTATTGCAGTGGAATTTATTAAAAAAGGGGGTGACTGTATTATTGACTGGTTGGTAAGGTTATTTAATGTATGTATGACTCATGGTGAGGTGCCTGAGGAATGGCGGAATACGTGCATAGTGCCACTGTACAAAGGCAAAGGGGTTAAGAGTGAGTGCTCAAATTACAGAGGTATAAGTTTGATGAGTATTCCTGGTAAATTATATGGGAGGGTATTGATTGAGAGGGTGAAGGCATGTACAGAGCATCAGATTGGGGAAGAGCAGTGTGGTTTCAGAAGTGGTAGAGGATGTGTGGATCAGGTGTTTGCTTTGAAGAATGTATGTGAGAAATACTTAGAAAAGCAAATGGATTTGTATGTAGCATTTATGGATCTGGAGAAGGCATATGATAGAGTTGATAGAGATGCTCTGTGGAAGGTATTAAGAATATATGGTGTGGGAGGCAAGTTGTTAGAAGCAGTGAAAAGTTTTTATCGAGGATGTAAGGCATGTGTACGTGTAGGAAGAGAGGAAAGTGATTGGTTCTCAGTGAATGTAGGTTTGCGGCAGGGGTGTGTGATGTCTCCATGGTTGTTTAATTTGTTTATGGATGGGGTTGTTAGGGAGGTAAATGCAAGAGTCTTGGAAAGAGGGGCAAGTATGAAGTCTGTTGGGGATGAGAGAGCTTGGGAAGTGAGTCAGTTGTTGTTCGCTGATGATACAGCGCTGGTGGCGGATTCATGTGAGAAACTGCAGAAGCTGGTGACGGAGTTTGGTAAAGTGTGTGGAAGAAGAAAGTTAAGAGTAAATGTGAATAAGAGCAAGGTTATTAGGTACAGTAGGGTTGAGGGTCAAGTCAATTGGGAGGTGAGTTTGAATGGAGAAAAACTGGAGGAAGTGAAGTGTTTTAGATATCTGGGAGTGGATCTGTCAGCGGATGGAACCATGGAAGCGGAAGTGGATCATAGGGTGGGGGAGGGGGCGAAAATTTTGGGAGCCTTGAAAAATGTGTGGAAGTCGAGAACATTATCCCGGAAAGCAAAAATGGGTATGTTTGAAGGAATAGTAGTTCCAACAATGTTGTATGGTTGCGAGGCGTGGGCTATGGATAGAGTTGTGCGCAGGAGGATGGATGTGCTGGAAATGAGATGTTTGAGGACAATGTGTGGTGTGAGGTGGTTTGATCGAGTAAGTAACGTAAGGGTGAGAGAGATGTGTGGAAATAAAAAGAGCGTGGTTGAGAGAGCAGAAGAGGGTGTTTTGAAATGGTTTGGGCACATGGAGAGAATGAGTGAGGAAAGATTGACCAAGAGGATATATGTGTCGGAGGTGGAGGGAACGAGGAGAAGAGGGAGACCAAATTGGAGGTGGAAAGATGGAGTGAAAAGGATTTTGTGTGATCGGGGCCTGAACATGCAGGAGGGTGAAAGGAGGGCAAGGAATAGAGTGAATTGGAGCGATGTGGTATACAGGGGTTGACGTGCTGTCAGTGGATTGAATCAAGGCATGTGAAGCGTCCGGGGTAAACCATGGAAAGCTGTGTAGGTATGTATATTTGCGTGTGTGGACGTGTGTATGTACATGTGTATGGGGGGGGTTGGGCCATTTCTTTCGTCTGTTTCCTTGCGCTACCTCGCAAACGCGGGAGACAGCGACAAAGTATAAAAAAAAAAAAAAAATAAATATATATATATATATATATATATATATATATATATATATATATATATATATATATATATATATATATATATTTTTTTTATACTATTCGCCATTACCCGCAATAGCGAGGTAGCGTTAAGAACAGAGGACTGGACCTGTGAGGGAATATCCTCACCTGGCCCCCGTCTCTGTCCCTTCTTTTGAAAAATTAAAAAAAAACGAGAGGGGAGGATTTCCAGCCCCCGCTCCCTTCCCTTTTAGTCGCCTTCTACGACACACAGGGAATACGTGGGAAATATTCTTTCTCCCCTATCCTCAGGGATAATATATATATATATATATATATATATATATATATATATATATATATATATATATATATATATATATATATATATTTTTTTTTTTTTTTATTATACTTTGTCGCTGTCTCCCGCGTTTGCAAGGTAGCGCAAGGAAACAGACAAAAGAAATGGCCTAACCCCCCCATACACATGTATATACATACGTCCACACACGCAAATATACATACCTACACAGCTTTCCATGGTTTACCCCATACGCTTAGCATGCCCTGATTCAATCCACTGACAGCACGTCAACCCCGGTATACCACATCGATCCAATTCACTCTATTCCTTGCCCTCCTTTCACCCTCCTGCATGTTCAGGCCCCGATCACACAAAATCTTTTTCACTCCATCTTTCCACCTCCAATTTGGTCTCCCTCTTCTCCTCGTTCCCTCCACCTCCGACACATATATCCTCTTGGTCAATCTTTCCTCACTCATTCTCTCCATGTGCCCAAACCACTTCAAAACACCCTCTTCTGCTCTCTCAACCACGCTCTTTTTATTTCCACACATCTCTCTTACCTTTACGTTACTCACTCGATCAAACCACCTCACACTTCACATTGGCCTCAAACATCTCATTTCCAGCACATCCATCCTCCTGCGCACAACTCTATCCATAGCCCATGCCTCACAACCATACAACATTGTTGGAACCACTATTCCTTCAAACATAACCATTTTTGCTTTCCGAGATAATGTTCTCGACTTCCACACATTCTTCAAGGCCCCCAGAATTTTCGCCCCCTCCCCCACCCTATGATCCACTTCCACTTTCATGGTTCCATCCGCTGCCAGATCCACTCCCAGATATCTAAAACACTTCACTTCCTCCAGTTTTTCTCCATTCAAACTCACCTCCCAATTGACTTGACCCTCAACCCTACTGTACCTAATAACCTTGCTCTTATTCACATTTACTCTTAACTTTCTTCTTCCACACACTTTACCAAACTCAGTCACCAGCTTCTGCAGTTTCTCACATGAATCAGCGACCAGCGCTGTATCATCAGCGAACAACAACTGACTCACTTCCCAAGCTCTCTCATCCCCAACAGACTTCATACTTGCCCCTCTTTCCAAAACTCTTGCATTTACCTCCCTAACAACCCCATCCATAAACAAATTAAACAACGATGGAGACATCACACACCCCTGCCGCAAACCTACATTCACTGAGAACCAATCACTTTCCTCTCTTCCTACACGTACACATACCTTACATCCTCGATAAAAACTTTTCACTGCTTCTAACAACTTTCCTCCCACACCATATATTCATAATACCTTCCACAGAGCATCTCTATCAACTCTATCATATGCCTTCTCCAGATCCATAAATGCTACATACAAATCCATTTGCTTTTCTAAGTATTTCTCACATACATTCTTCAAAGCAAACACCTGATCCACACATCCTCTACCACTTCTGAAACCACACTGCTCTTCCCCAATCTGATGCTCTGTACATGCCTTCACCCTCTCAATCAATACCCTCCCATATAATTTACCAGGAATACTCAACAAACTTATACCTCTGTAATTTGAGCACTCACTCTTATCCCCTTTGCCTTTGTACAATGACACTATGCACGCATTCCGCCAATCCTCAGGCACCTCACCATGAGTCATACATACATTAAATAACCTTACCAACCAGTCAACAATACAGTCACCCCCTTTTTTAATAAATTCCACTGCAATACCATCCAAACCTGCTGCCTTGCCGGCTTTCATCTTCCGCAAAGCTTTCACTACCTCTTCTCTGTTTACCAAATCATTTTCCCTAACCCTCTCACTTTGCACACCACCTCGACCAAAACACCCTATATCTGCCACTCTATCATCAAACACATTCAACAAACCTTCAAAATACTCACTCCATCTCCTTCTCACATCACCACTACTTGTTATCACCTCCCCATTTGCGCCCTTCACTGAAGTTCCCATTTGCTCCCTTGTCTTACGCACTTTATTTACCTCCTTCCAGAACATCTTTTTATTCTCCCTAAAATTTAATGATACTCTCTCATCCCAACTCTCATTTGCCCTTTTTTCACCTCTTGCACCTTTCTCTTGACTTCCTGTCTCTTTCTTTTATACATCTCCCACTCAATTGCATTTTTTCCCTGCAAAAATCGTGTATATATATATATGTATATATGTATATATATATATATATATATATATATATATATATATATATATATATATATATATATATACATATGTATATATATATATATATATATATATATATATATATATATATATATATATATATATATATATATATATATATATATATTATTTTTTTTTTTTTATTATACTTTGTCGCTGTCTCCCCATACACATGTATATACATACGTCCACACACGCAAATATACATACCTACACAGCTTTCCATGGTTTACCCCAGACACTTCACATGCCTTGATTCAATCCACTGACAACACGTCAACCCCGGTATACCACATCGCTCCAATTCACTCTATTCCTTGCCCTCCTTTCACCCTCCTGCATGTTCAGGCCCCGATCACACAAAATCTTTTTCACTCCATCTTTCCACCTCCAATTTGGTCTCCCTCTTCTCCTCGTTCCCTCCACCTCCGACACATATATCCTCTTGGTCAATCTTTCCTTACTCATTCTCTCCATGTGCCCAAACCACTTCAAAACACCCTCTTCTGCTCTCTCAACCACGCTCTTTTTATTTCCACACATCTCTCTTACCCTTACGTTACTCACTCGATCAAACCACCTCACACCACACATTGTCCTCAAACATCTCATTTCCAGCACATCCATCCTCCTGCGCACAACTCTATCCATAGCCCACGCCTCACAACCATACAACATTGTTGGAACCACTATTCCTTCAAACATACCCATTTTTGCTTTCCGAGATAATGTTCTCGACTTCCACACATTCTTCAAGGCCCCCAGAATTTTCGCCCCCTCCCCCACCCTATGATCCACTTCTGCTTCCATGGTTCCATCCGCTGCCAGATCCACTCCCAGATATCTAAAACACTTCACTTCCTCCAGTTTTTCTCCATTCAAACTCACCTCCCAATTTACTTGACCCTCAACCCTACTGTACCTAATAACCTTGCTCTTATTCACATTTACTCTTAACTTTCTTCTTCCACACACTTTACCGAACTCAGTCACCAGCTTCTGCAGTTTCTCACATGAATCAGCCACCAGCGCTGTATCATCAGCGAACAACAACTGACTCACTTCCCAAGCTCTCTCATCACCAACAGACTTCATACTTGCCCCTCTTTCCAAAACTCTTGCATTTACCTCCCTAACAACCCCATCCATAAACAAATTAAACAACCATGGAGACATCACACACCCCTGCCGCAAACCTACATTCACTGAGAACCAATCACTTTCCTCTCTTCCTACACGTACACATGCCTTACATCCTCGATAAAAACTTTTCACTGCTTCTAACAACTTTCCTCCCACACCATATATTCTTAATACCTTCCACAGAGCATCTCTATCAACTCTATCATATGCCTTCTCCAGATCCATAAATGCTACATACAAATCCATTTGCTTTTCTAAGTATTTCTCACATACATTCTTCAAAGCAAACACCTGATCCACACATCCTCTACCACTTCTGAAACCACACTGCTCTTCCCCACTCTGATGCTCTCTACATATATATATATATATATATATATATATATATATATATATATATATATATATATATATATTCCTATGAGTCAACGGGGAAAATGAAACACGAAAAATTCCCAAGTGCACTTTCGTGTAATAATCATATCATCAGGGGAGACACAAGAGAGAAATATAACAGTCAGTTGATATACATTGAAGGGACGAAACTAGGATGCCAGATTGCGTCCTAGCTTTGTCTCTTTTTTTCACATCTTGGTTACATCCACACACATTTAGACACCCCAATCTGAGTCTACGAGGAGGATGAGCACTCCCCACGTGACTCCTTCCGTTTCCCAGTAGCAGTACTCCTGAAACAGGAGTTGTGGGAGTATGTGATAGAATGTAAGAAAGTAAATTCTCGATAAATATGGGTAAAACTGAAAGTTGAAGGAGAGAGATGGGTGATTACTGGTGCATATGCACCTGGGCATGAGAAGAAAGATCATGAGAGGCAAGTGTTTTGGGAGCAACTGAATGAGTGTGTTAGTGGTTTTGATGCACAAGACCGGGTTATAGTGATGGGTGATTTGAATGCAAAGGTGAGTAATGTGGCAGTTGAGGGAATAATTGGTATACATGGGGTGTTCTGTGTTGTAAATGGAAATGGTGAAGAGCTTGTAGATTTATGTGCTGAAAAAGGACTGGTGATTGGGAATACCTGGTTTAAAAGGCGAGATATACATAAGTATACGTATGTAAGTAGGAGAGATGGCCAGAGAGCGTTATTGGACTACCTGTTAATTGACAGGCGCGCGAAAGAGAGACTTTTGGATGTTAATGTGCTGAGAGGTGCAACTGGAGGGATGTCTGATCATTATCTTGTGGAGGCTAAGGTGAAGATTTGTATGGGTTTTCAGAAAAGAAGAGTGAATGTTGGGGTGAAGAGGGTGGTGAGAGTAAGTGAGCTTGGGAAGGAGACTTGTGTGAGGAAGTACCAGGAGAGACTGAGTACAGAATGGAAAAAGGTGAGAACAATGGAAGTAAGGGGAGTGGGGGAGGAATGGGATGTATTTAGGGAATCAGTGATGGATTGCACAAAAGATGCTTGTGGCATGAGAAGTGTGGGAGGTGGGTTGATTAGAAAGGGTAGAGTGGTGGGATGAAGAAGTAAGAGTATTAGTGAAAGAGAAGAGAGAGGCATTTTGGACGATTTTTGCAGGGAAAAAATGCAATTGAGTGGGAGATGTATAAAAGAAAGAGACAGGAGGTCAAGAGAAAGTTGCAAGAGGTGAAAAAGAGGGCAAATGAGAGTTGGGGTGAGAGACTATCATTAAACTTTAGGGAGAATAAAAAGATGATCTGGAACGAGGTAAATAAAGTGCGTAAGACAAGTGAGCAAATGGGAACTTCAGTGAAGGGCACAAATTGGGAGGTGATAACAAGTAGGGGTGATGTGAGAGGGAGATGGAGTGAGTATTTTGAAGGTTTGTTGAATGTGTTTGATGATAGAGTGGCAGATATAGGGTGTTTTGGTCGAGGTGGTGTGCAAAGTGAGAGGGTTAGGGAAAATGATTTGGTAAACAGAGAAGAGGTAGTAAAAGCTTTGCGGATGATGAAAGCCAGCAAGGAAGCAGGTTTGGATGGTATTGCAGTGGAAGTTATTAAAAAAGGGGGTGACTGTATTGTTGACTGGTTGGTAAGGTTATTTTAATGTATGTATGACTCATGGTGAGGTGCCTGAGCATTGGTGGAATGCTTGCATAGTGCCATTGTACAAAGGCAAAGGGGATAAGAGTGAGTGCTCAAATTACAGAGGTATAAGTTTGTTGAGTATTCCTGGTAAATTATATAGGAGGGTATTGATTGAAACGGTGAATGCATGTACAGAGCATCAGATTAGGGAAGAGCAGTGTGGTTTCAGAAGTGGTAGAGGATGTGCGGATCAGGTGTTTGCTTTCAAATATGTATGTGAGAAATACTTAGAAAAGCAAATGGATTTGTATGTAGCATTTATGGATCTGGAGAAGGCATATGATAAGAGTTGATAGAGATGCTCTGTGGAAGGTATTAAGAATATATGGTGTGGGAGGCAAGTTGTGAGAAGTAGTGAAAAGTTTTTATCGAGGATGTAAGGCATGTGTACGTGTAGGAAGAGAGGAAAGTGACTGGTTTTCAGTGAATGTAGGTTTGCAGCAGGGGTGTGTGATGTCTCCATGGTTGTTTAATTTGTTTATGGATGGGGTTGTTAGGGAGGGGAATGCAAGAGTTTTGGAAAGAGGGGCAAGTATGAAGTCTGTTGTGGATGAGAGAGCTTGGAAAGTGAGTCAGTTGTTGTTCGCTGATGACACAGCGCTGGTGGCTGATTCATGTGAGAAACTGCAGAAGCTGGTGACTGAGTTTGGTAAAGTGTGTGAGAGAAGAAAATTAAGAGTAAATGTGAATAAGAGCAAGGTTATTAGGTACAGTAGGGTTGAGGGTCAAGTCAATTGGGAGGTAAGTTTGAATGAAGAAAAACTGGAGGAAGTAAAGTGTTTTAGATATCTGGGAGTGGATCTGTCAGCGGATGGAACCATGGAAGCGGAAGTGAATCATAGGGTGGGGGAAGGGGCGAAAATCCTGGGAGCCTTGAAGAATGTGTGGAAGTTGAGAACATTATCTCGGAAAGCAAAAATGGGTATGTTTGAAGAAATAGTGGTTCCAACAATGTTGTATGGTTGCGAGGCGTGGGCTATGGATAGAGTTGTGCGCAGGAGGGTGGATGTGCTGGAAATGAGATGTTTGAGGACAATGTGTGGTGTGAGGTGGTTTGATCGAGTAAGTAATGTAAGGGTAAGAGAGGTGTGTGGAAATAAAAAGAGCATGCTTGAGAGAGCAGAAGAGGGTGTTTTGAAATGGTTTGGGCACATGGAGAGAATGAGTGAGGAAAGATTGACCTAGAGGATATATGTGTTGGAGGTGGAGGGAATGAGGAGAAGTGGGAGACCAAATTGGAGGTGGAAAGATGGAGTGAAAAAGATTTTGAGTGATCGGGGCCTGAACATGCAGGAGGGTGAAAGGCATGCAAGGAATAGAGTGAATTGGATCAATGTGGTATACCGGGGTCAACGTGCTGTCAATGGATTGAACCAGGGCATGTGAAGCGTCTGGGGTAAACCATGGAAAGCTCTGTGGGGCCTGGATGTGGAAAGGGAGCTGTCGTTTAGGTGCATTATTACATGACAGCTAGAGACTGAGTGTGAACGAATGGGGCCTTTGTTGTCTTTACTAGCACTACCTCGCACACATGAGGGAGGAAGGGGTTGTTATTCCATGTGTGGTGGGGTGGCAATGGGGATAAATAAAGGCAGACAGTATGAATTATGTACATGTGTATATATGTATGTCTGTGTGTGTATATATATGTATACATTGAGATGTATAGGTATGTATATCTGCGTGTGTGGACGTGCATGTATATGCATGTGTATGTGGGTGGGTTGGGTCATTCTTTCATCTGTTTCCTTGCGCTACCTCGCTAACGCGGGAGACGGCGACAAAGCAAATATATATATCCCTGGGGATAGGGGAGATAGAATACTTCTCACATATTCCCTGCGTGTTGTAGAAGGTCACTAGAAGGAAAGGGAGCGGGGGGCTGGAAATCCTCCCCTCTCAATTATAATTTTCCAAAAGAAGGAATAGAGAAGGGGGCCATGTGAGGATATTCCCTTAAAGCCTCAGTCCTCTGTTCTTAACGCTACCTTGCTAACGCGGGAAATGGGAAATAGTATGAAAAAAAAATCTATATATATATATATATAATTTTTTTTTATCATTATTTTGCTTTGTCGCTGTCTCCCGCATTTGCGATGTAACGCAAGGAAACAGACGAAAGAAATGGCCCAACCCACCCCCATACACATGTATATACATACACGTCCACACACGCAAATATATATACCCATACATCTCAATGTACACATATATATACACAAACAGACACATACATATATACACATGCACACAATTCACACTGTCTGCCTTTACTCATTCCCATCGCCACCTAGCCACACATGGAATAACATCCCCCTCCCCCCTCATGTGTGCGAGGTAGCGCTAGGAAAAGACACCAAAGGCCCCATTCGTTCACACTCAGTCTCTAGCTGTCATGCAATAATGCCCGAAACCACAGCTCCCTTTCCATATCCAGGCCCCACACAACTTTCCATGGTTTACCCCAGACGCTCCACATGCCCTGCTTCAATCCACTGACAGCATGTTGACCACGGTACACCACATAGATCCAATTCACTCTATTCCTTGCCCGCCTTTCACCCTCATGCATGTTCAGGCTCCGATCACTCAAAATCATTTTCACTCCATCTTTCCACCTCCAATTTGGTCTTCCACTTCTCATTCCCTCCACCTCCGACACATATATCCTCTTGGTCAATCTTTCCTCACTTATTCTCTCCATGTGCCCAAACCATTTCAAAACACCCTCTTCTACTCTCTGAACCACACTCTTTTTATTTCCACACATCTCTCTTACCCTTTCATTACTTACTCGATCTAACCACCTCGCACCACATATTGTCCTCAAACATCTCATTTCCAGCACATCCACCCTCCTGCACACAGCTCTATCCATAGCCCACGCCTCACAACTATACAACATTGTTGGAACCACTATTCCTTCAAACATAGCCATTTTTGCTTTCCGAGACAATGTTCTCGACTTCCACACGTTCTTCAAGGCTCCCAGGATTTTCGCCCCCTCCCCCACCCTATGATTCACTTCCGCTTCCATGGTTCCATCCGCTGCCAGATCCACTCCCAGATATCTAAAACACTTTACTTCCTCCAGTTTTTCTCCATTCAAACTTACCTCCCAAATGACTTGACCCTCAACCCTACTGTACCTAATAACCTTGCTCTTATTCACATTTACTCCTAACTTTCTTCTTTCACACACTTTACCAAACTCAGTCACCAGCTTCTGCAGTTTCTCACATGAATCAGCCACCAGCACTGTATCATCAGCGAACTGTATCATCAGTGGGATGAAGAAGTAAGATTATTAGTGAATGAGAAGAGAGAGGCATTTGGATGATTTAGGCAGGGAAAAAATGCAAATGAGTGGGAGATGTATAAAAGATAGAGACAGGAGGTCAAGAGAAAGGTGCAAGAGGTGAAAAAGAGGGCAAATGAGAGTTGGGGTGAGAGACTATCATTACATTTTAGGGAGAATAAAAAGATGTTCTGGAAGGAGGTAAATAAAGTGCGTAAGACAAGGGAGCAAATGGGAACTTCAGTGAAGGGCACAAATGGGGAGGTGATAACAAGTAGTGGTGATGTGAGAAGGAGATGAAGTTAGTATTTTGAAGGTTTGCTGAATGTGTTTGATGATAGAGTGGCAGATATAGGGTGTTTTGGTCGAGGTGGTGTGCAAAGTGAGAGCGTTAGGGAAAATGATTTGGTAAATAGAGAAGAGGTAGTAAAAGCTTTGCAAAAGATGAAAGCCGGCAAGGTAGCGGGTTTGGATGGCATTGCAGTGGAATTTATCAAAAAAGGGGGTGACTGTATTGTTGACTGGTTGGTAAGGTTATTTAATGTATGTATGATTCATGGTGAGGTGCCTGAGGATTGGGGGAATGCGTGCATAGTGCTATTGTACAAAGGTAAAGGGGATAAGAGTGAGTGCTCAAATTACAGAGGTATAAGTTTGTTGAGTATTCCTGGTAAATTATGTGGGAGGGTATTGATTGAGAGGGTGAAGGCATGTACAGAGCATCAGATTGGGGAAGAGCAGTGTGGTTTCAGAAGTGGTAGAGGATGTGTGGATCAGGTGTTTGCTTTGAAGAATGTATGTGAGAAGTACTTAGAAAAGCAAATGGATTTGTATGTAGCATTTATGGATCTGGAGAAAGCATTTGATGGAGTTGATAGAGAAGCTCTGTGGAAGGTACTAAGAATATATGGTGTGGGAGGCAAGTTGCTGGAAGCAGTGAAAAGTTTTAATCGAGGATGTAAGGCATGTGTACGTGTAGGAAGAGAGGAAAGTGATTGGTTCTGAGTGAATGTAGGTTTGCGGCAGGGGTGTGTGATGTCTCCATGGTTGTTTAATTTGTTTATGGATGGGG
This sequence comes from Panulirus ornatus, assembly GCF_036320965.1. Taxonomy (NCBI): domain Eukaryota; kingdom Metazoa; phylum Arthropoda; class Malacostraca; order Decapoda; family Palinuridae; genus Panulirus; species Panulirus ornatus. The sequence continues at coordinate 31,449,512 of NC_092231.1, read as the reverse complement.
TTGTTAGGGAGGTAAATGCAAGAGTTTTGGAAAGAGGGGCAAGTATGAAGTCTGTTGGGGATGAGAGAGCTTGGGAAGTGAGTCAGTAGTTGTTCGCTGATGATACAGCGCTGGTGGCTGATTCATGTGAGAAACTGCAGAAGCTGGTGACTGAGTTTGGCAAAGTGTGTGGAAGAAGAAAGTTAAGAGTAAATGTGAATAAGAGCAAGGTTATTAGGTACAGTAGGGTTGAGGGTCAAGTCAATTGGGAGGTGAGTTTGAATGGAGAAAAACTGGAGGAAGTGTTTTACATATCTGGGAGTGGATCTGGCAGCGGATGGAACCATGGAAGCGGAAATGGATCATAGGGTGGGGGAGGGGGCGAAAATTCTGGGGGCCTTGAAGAATGTGTGGAAGTCGAGAACATTATCTCGGAAAGCAAAAATGGGTATGTTTGAAGGAATAGTGGTTCCAACAGTGTTGTATGGTTGCGAGGCGTGGGCTATGGATAGAGTTGTGCGCAGGAGGATGGATGTGCTGGAAATGAGATGTTTGAGGACAATGTGTGGTGTGAGGTGGTTTGATCGAGTGAGTAACGTAAGGGTACGAGAGATGTGTGGATTAAAAAGAGCGTGGTTGAGAGAGCAGAAGAGGGTGTTTTGAAGTGGTTTGGGCACATGGAGAGAATGAGTGAGGAAAGATTGACCAAGAGGATATATGTGTCGGAGGTGGAGGGAACGAGGAGAAGAGGGAGACCAAATTGGAGGTGGAAAGATGGAGTGAAAAAGATTTTGTGTGATCGGGGCCTGAACATGCAGGAGGGTGAAAGGAGGGCAAGGAATAGAGTGAACTGGAGCGATGTGGTACACCGGGGTTGACGTGCTGTCAGTGGATTGAATCAAGGCATGTGAAGCGTCTGGGGTAAACCATGGAAAGCTGTGTAGGTATGTATATTTGCGTGTGTGGACGTATGTATATACATGTGTATGGGGGGGGTTGGGCCATTTCTTTCGTCTGTTTCCTTGCGCTACCTCGCAAACGCGGGAGACAGCGACAAAGTATAATAAAAAAATATATATATATATATATATATCTTTCTTCTTTCTTTTAAACTATTCGCCATTTCCCGCATTAGCGAGGTAGCATTAAGAACAGAGGACTGGGCCTTTGACTGGCCCAATTCTCTGTTCCTTCTTTTGGAAAATTAAAAAAAAACGAGAGGGGAGGATTTCCAGCCCCCCGCTCCCTCCCCTTTTAGTCGCCTTCTACGACACGCAGGGAATACGTGGGAAGTATTCTTAATCCCCTATCCCCAGGGATAATATATATATATATATATATATATATATATATATATATATATATATATATATATATATATATATATATATATATATATATATATATATGTAAGTTTGAATGGAGAGAAAAACTGGTGGAAGTAAAGTGTTTTAATATCTGGGAGAGGATGTGGCAGCGGATGGAACCATGGAGGCGGAAGTGAATCATAGGGTGGGGGAGGGGGCTAAAATCCTGGGAGCCTTGAAGAATGTGTGGAAGTCGAGAACATTACCTCAGAAAGCAAAAATGGGTATGTTTGAAGGAATAGTGGTTCCAACAATGTTGTATGGTTGTGAGGCGTGGGCTATGGATAGAGTTGTGCACAGGAGGGTGGATGTGCTGGAAATGAGATGTTTGAGGACAATATGTGGTGTGAGGTGGTTTGATCAAGTAAGTAATGTAAGGGTAAGAGAGATGTGTGGAAATAAAAAGAGCATGGTTGAGAGAGCAGAAGAGGGTGTTTTGAAATGGTTTGGGCACATGGAGAGAATGAGTGAGGAAAGATTGACCAAGAGGATATATGTGTTGGAGGTGGAGGGAACGAGGAGAAGTGGGAGACCAAATTGGAGGTGGAAAGATGGAGTGAAAAAGATTTTGAGTGATCAGGGCCTGAACATGCAGGAGGGTGAAAGGCGGGCAAGGAATAAAGTGAATTGGATCGATGTGGTATACCGGGGTCGACATGCTGTCAGTGGATTGAATCAGGGCATGTGAAGCGTCTGGGGCAAACCATGGAAAGTTCTGTGGAGCCAGGATATGGAAAGGGAGCTGTGGTTTCGGGCATTATTGCATGACAGCTAGAGACTGAGTGTGAACGAATGGGGCCTTTGTTGTCTTTTCCTAGCACTATCTCGCACACATGAGGGGGGAGGGGGATGTTATTCCATGTGTGGCGAGGTGGCGATGGGAATGCATAAAGGCAGACAGTGTGAATTGTGTGCATGTGTATATATGTATGTGTCTGTGTATATATATGTGTACACTGAGATGTATGGGTATGTACATTTGCATGTGTGGACATGTATGTATATACATGTGTATGTGGGTGGGTTGGGCCATTTCTCTCGTCTGTTTCCTTGCGCTACCTCGCAAACACGGGAGACAGCAACAGAGCAAAATAAATATAAAAATATAATATACATATTTTTTTTTTTTTTTGCTTTGTCGCTGTCTCCCGCGTTTGCGAGGTAGCGCAAGGAAACAGACGAAAGAAATGGCCCAACCCACCCCCATACACATGTATATACATACGTCCACACACGCAAATATACATACCTACACAGCTTTCCATGGTTTACCCCAGGCGCTTCACATGCACTGATTCAATCCACTGACAGCACGTCAACCCCAGTATACCACATCGATCCAATTCACTCTATTCCTTGCCCTCCTTTCACCCTCCTGCATGTTCAGGCCCCGATCACACAAAATCTTTTTCACTCCATCTTTCCACCTCCAATTTGGTCTCCCACTTCTCCTCGTTCCCTCCACCTCCGACACATACATCCTCTTGGTCAATCTTTCCTCACTCATTCTCTCCATGTGCCCAAACCATTTCAAAACACCCTCTTCTGCTCTCTCAACCACACTCTTTTTATTTCCACACATCTCTCTTACCCTTACATTACTTACTCGATCAAACCACCTCACACCACACATTGTCCTCAAACATCTCATTTCCAGCACATCCACCCACCTGCGCACAACTCTATCCATAGCCCATGCCTCGCAACCATACAACATTGTTGGAACCACTATTCCTTCAAACATACCCATTTTTGCTTTCCGAGATAATGTTCTCGACTTCCACACATTCTTCAAGGCTCCCAGGATTTTCGCCCCCTCCCCCACCCTATGATTCACTTCCGCTTCTGTGGTTCATCCGCTGCCAGATCCACTCCCAGATATCTAAAACACTTCACTTCCTCCAGTTTTTCTCCATTCAAACTTACCTCCCAATTGACTTGACTCTCAACCCTACTGTACCTAATAACCTAGCTCTTATTCACATTTACTCTTAACTTTCTTCTTTCACACACTTTACCAAACTCAGTCACCAGCTTCTGCAGTTTCTCACATGAATCAGCCACCTGCTCTGTATCATCAGCAAACAACAACTGACTCACTTCTCAAGCTCTCTCATCCACAACAGACTTCATACTTGCCCCTCTTTCCAAAACTCTTGCATTCACCTCCCTAACAACCCCATCCATAAACAAATTAAACAACCATGGAGACATCACACAGCCCTGCCGCAAACCTACATTCACTCAGAACCAATCACTTTCCTCTCTTCCTACATGTGCACATGCCTTACATCCTTGATAAATACTTTTCACCGCTTCTAACAACTTACCTCCCATGCCATATATTCTTAATACCTTCCACAGAGCATCTCTATCAACTCTTTCATATGCCATCTCCAGATCCATAAATGCTACAGACAAATCCATATGCTTTTCTAAGTATTTCTCATACATTTTTTAAAGCAAACACCTGATTCACACATCCTCTACCATTTCTGAAACCACACTGCTCTTCCCCAATCTGATGCTCTGTACATGCCTTCACCCTCTCAATCAATACCCTCCCATATAATTTCCCAGGAACACTCAAACCAACTTATACCTCTGTCATTTGAGCACTCACTCTTATTCCCTTTGCCTTTGTACAATGGCACTATGCACGCATTCCGTCAATCCTCAGGCACCTCACCATGAGTCATACATACATTAAATAACCTTACCAACCAGTCAACAATACAGTCACCCCCTTTTTTAATAAATTCCACTGCAATACCATCCAAACCTGCTGCCTTGCCGGCTTTCATCTTCCGCAAAGCTTTTACTACCTCTTTTCTGTTTACCAAATCATTTTCCCTAACCCTCTCACTTTGCACACCACCTCGACCAAAACACCCTATATCTGCCACTCTATCATCAAACACATTCAACAAACCTTCAAAATACTCACTCCATCTCCTTCTCACATCACCACTACTTGTTATCACCTCCCCATTTGTGCCCTTCACTGAAGTTCCCATTTGCTCCCTTGTCTTACGCACTTTATTTACCTCCTTCCAGAACATCTTTTTATTCTCCCTAAAATTTAATGATACTGTCTCACCCCAACTCTCATTTGCCCTCTTTTTCACCTCCTGCTTCTTTCTCTTGACCTCCTGTCTCTTTCTTTTATACATCTCCCACTCAATTGCATTTTTTCCCTGCAAAAATCGTCCAAATGCCTCTCTCTTCTCTTTCACTAATAATCTTACTTCTTCATCCCACCACTCACTACCCTTTCTAATCAACCCACCTCCCACTCTTCTCACGCCACAAGCATCTTTTGCGCAATCCATCACTGATTCCCGAAATCCATCCCATTCCTCCCCCACTCCCCTTACTCCATTGTTCTCACCTTTTTCCATTCTGTACTCAGTCTCTCCTGGTACTTCCTCACACAAGTCTCCTTCCCAAGCTCACTTACTCTCACCACCCTCTTCACCCCAACATTCACTCTTCTTTTCTGAAAACCCACACAAATCTTCACCTTAGCCTCCACAAGATAATGATCAGACATCCCTCCAGTTGCACCTCTCAGCACATTAACAGCCAAAAGTCTCTCTTTCGCGCGCCTGTCAATTAACACGTGATCCAATAACGCTCTTTGGCCATCTCTCCTACTCACATACGTATACTTATGTATATCTCGCTTTTTAAACCAGGTATTCCCAATCACCAGTCCTTTTTCAGCACATAAATCTACAAGCTCTTCACCATTTCCATTTACAACACTGAACACCCCATGTACACCAATTATTCCCTCAACTGCCACATTATTCACCTTTGCATTCAAATCACCCATCACTATAACCCGGTCTCATGCATGAAAACCACTAACACACTCCTTCAGCTGTTCCCAAAACACTTGCCTCTCATGATCTTTATTCTCATGCCCAGGTGCATATGCACCAATAATCACCCATCTCTCTCCATCAACTTTCAGTTTTACCCATATTAATCGAGAATTTACTTTCTTACATTCTATCACATACTCCCACAACTCCTGTTTCAGGAGTACTGCTACTCCTTCCCTTGCTCTTGTCCTCTCAGTAACCCCTGACTTTACTCCCAAGACATTCCCAAACCACTCTTCCCCTTTACCCTTGAGCTTCGTTTCACTCAGAGCCAAAACATCCAGGTTCCTTTCCTCAAACATACTACCTATCTCTCCTTTTTTCACATCTTGGTTACATCCACACACATTTAGACACCCCAGTCTGAGCCTTCGAGGAGGATGAGCACTCCCCGCGTGACTCCTTCTTCTGTTTCCCATTCTTTTTTTTTTTTTGCTTATATATCCCTAGGGCCCCCAGAATTTTCGCCCCCTCCCCCACCCTATGATCCACTTCCGCTTCTATGGTTCCATCCGCTGCCAGATCCACTCCCAGATATCTAAAACACTTCACTTCCTCCAGTTTTTCTCCATTCAAAATTCTGGGGGCCTTGAAGAATGTGTGGAAGTCGAGAACATTATCTCGGAAAGCAAAAATGGGTATGTTTGAAGGAATAGTGGCTCCAACAATGTTGTATGGTTGCGAGGCGTGGGCTATGGATAGAGTTGTGCGCAGGAGGATGGATGTGCTGGAAATGAGATGTTTGAGGACAATGTGTGGTGTGAGGTGGTTTGATCGAGTGAGTAACGTAAGGGTAAGAGAGATGTGTGGAAATAAAAAGAGCGTGGTTGAGAGAGCAGAAGAGGGTGTTTTGAAGTGGTTTGGGCACATGGAGAGAATGAGTGAGGAAAGATTGACCAAGAGGATATATGTGTCGGAGGTGGAGGGAACGAGGAGAAGAGGGAGACCAAATTGGAGGTGGAAAGATGGAGTGAAAAAGATTTTGTGTGATCGGGGCCTGAACATGCAGGAGGGTGAAAGGAGGGCAAGGAATAGAGTGAATTGGAGCGATGTGGTATACCGGGGTTGACGTGCTGTCAGTGGATTGAATCAAGGCATGTGAAGCGTCTGGGGTAAACCATGGAAAGCTGTGTAGGTATGTATATTGCGTGTGTGGACGTATGTATATACATGTGTATGGGGGGGGTTGGGCCATTTCTTTCGTCTGTTTCCTTGCGCTACCTCGCAAACGCAGGAGACAGCGACAAAGTATAAAAAAAAAAAAAAAAAAAAAATATCCCTAGGGATAGTGGAAAAAGAAACTTCTCATGTATTCCCAACGTGTTGTAGAAGGCAACTAAGGATGGCGGGAGGAGGGGCTGGAAATCCCTCCTCCTTGTATTTGAATTTCTTAAAAGGGAAGCCAAAGAAGGGGGTGCTCATTCTCCTCAGAGGCTCATATTGGGGTGTCTGAATGTCTGTGGATGTAACCACAATGAGAAAAAAGGAGAGATAGGTAGTACTTGAGGAAAGAAACCTGGATGTTCTAGCTCTGAGTGAAACAAAGCTCAAGGGTAAAGGAGAAGAGTGGTTTGGGAAAGTCTTGGGAATAAAGTCAGAGGTTGGTGAGAGGACAAGAGTTAAGGAAGGAGTAGCAATACTCCTGAAGCAGTTGTTGTGGGAGTGTGTGTTAGAATGCAAAAAAGTAAATTCTAGATTGTTGTGGGTAAAACTGAAAGTGCATGGAGAGAGATGGGTGATTATTGGTGCCTATGCACCTAGTCATGAGAAGAACAATTATGAGAGGCAAGTGTTTTGGGAGCAGCTGAGCAAGTGCATCAGCAGCTGTGATGCATGAGACCAGGTTATAGTGATGGGTGATTTAAATACGAAGATGAGTACTGTAGCACTTGAGGGTATAATTGGTGTACATGGGATGTTCAGTGTTGGAAATGGAAATGGTGAAGAGCTTGTGGATTTGTGTCCTGAAAAAGGACTGGAGATTGGTAATAACTGGTTTAAAAAGGGATATACATAAGGATACATATGTGAGCAGGAGAGATGATTAAAGGGCATTATTAGATTATGTGTTAATTGACAGGTGTGTAAAAGAGACTTTTGGATGTTAATGTGATGAGAGGGGTAGCTAGAGGGATGTCTGATCACTATCTTGTGAAGACAAAGGTGAAGATTTCTAGAGGCTTTCAGAAAAGGGAGAAGAGAGTTGTGAGAGTAAGTGAGCTTGGAAAAGACACTTGTGTGAGGAAGTGTCAAGAGAGATTGAGTTTAGAATGATAAAAGGGGAGAGCAAAGGGCATGACGGGAGTGGGTGAGGAATGGGATGTATTCAGGGAAGCAGTGATGGCTTGCACGAAAGATGCATGTGGCATGAGAAAGGTGGGAGGTGGGCAGATTAGAAAGGGTAGTGAGTGGTGGGATGAAAAAATAAGGTTGTCAGTGAAAGAAAAGATAGGCGTTTGGACAATATTTGTAGGAAAGTAGTGCAAATGACTGGGAGGTGTATAAAAGAAAGTGCCAAGAGGTCAAAAGAAAGGTGCAAGAGTTGAAAAACAAGGCAAATGAGAGTTGGGGTGAGAGAGTATCATTAAATTCTAGGGAGCATAAAAAGATGTTTTGGAAGGAGGTAAATGACGTGCATAAGACAAGAGAACAAATGGGAACATCAGTGAAGGGAGCAAGTGGGAAAAAGATAACAATTAGTGATGGAGTGAGTATTTTCAAGGTTTGTTGAATATGTTTGATGACAGAGTGACAGATCCTGGATGTTTTAGTCAGGGTGGTGTGTGAAGTGAGAGGGTCAGGGAGAATGGTTTGGTACCAGAGAAAAGAGTGAAAGCTTTGCGAAAGATGAAGTCCAGCAAGGCCAAGGGTTTGGATGGTTTTGCAGTGGAATTTATTAAAAAAGGGGGTGACTGTGTTGTTGACTGGTTGGTAAGGATATTCAATGTATGTATGGGTCGTGGTGAAGTGCCTGAGGATTGACAGAATGCATGCACAGTGCCACTGTACAAAGGCAGAGGGGATAAAGGTGAGTGTTCAAACTACAAAGGCATAACTTTGTCAAGTAGTCATGGGAAATTATATGGAAGGGTATTGACTGAGAGGGTAAGAGCATGTACAGAGCATAAGACTGGGGAAGAGTAGTGTGGTTTCAGAAATGGTAGAGGATGTGTGGATCAGGTGTTTGCTTTGAAGAATGTATGTGAGAAATACTTAGAAAAGCAAATGGATTTGTATGTAGCATTTATGGATCTGGAGAAAGCATATGATAGGGTTGATAGAGATGCATTGTGGTAAGTTCTAAGAGTATGTGGTGTGGAAGGTAAGTTGTTAGAAGTAGTGAAAAGTTTTCACCAAGGATGTAAGGCATGTGTACATTTAAGAAGAGAATATTGGTATATGTTGATATGTATAAGTGCATACATAGGGCATTTATGCATATATGAGCAGATGGTACATTCTTCATCCATTTCTTATCTACCGTACCTAACAATTACTTTGACCTAATGTTATTGCCTAATATTCATTAGGCATAATATGGTTGCAGCTAAAATAAACCTTAGCCATGTATTGCCTTTGAAAATACATGAAAGGCAGTAAAGGCTTTTTGTGGCCCCTGTAAAATAGGATTTCTCTTTATTCTTCCCTGGTAAATTCCATGCAGGTTTAGTTCACAAATGAATGGTTTTTCTTGAATTCTTTTTTATCACTGACAGTAGTTACTGTAAAGAAAGTGGGAAAAAGGCATCCTTGATGCTCTATTCACCTCATTCACTTCTGTACTATAAAAAGGCAGTCCTGTCTGTCTGTCCCTGGTGTGGAGACATGGAGAAGTTGCCAGATGCATAACAACTAATCAACATACACAGCTGCCAGTAATTTATCCAGTTCCTTTGTAGCAGGATAGAAACTAATGGCAGCTGTTATGAAATATTTTCAGGAAAATATCTTTACTGATGAATTGGAGGGCTGTGCCAGCAATACGGGAGGGTATGAAAATGGAAGAAGGTGGGGTCTTGGTTGTACCATTGAACAATACCACTCCACCATTCAAAGTTTGGTGGTTAGGGAGGGTGGGAGAGTTTGTGGTGAGGGAAGGTGTGGTGGCCAAGGTAGGAGTGAATGGCAATAAAGGGGGGTGGTGTAGTGGCCAGGAAGGGAGAGTATGGTTGTGGTGAGAAAGTGAATGGTAGCCCTCTGCAGGAGCAAGGAGATAAGGGCCTAGAAGGCCCAAATCTCCTAGTAAAATGGAAATAGGAATACTTATGTTCAAAACAAATACACTAGACATAGATCAATGAACTACTCTGTTGTCTGTTTTTCCCATGCACTTCACTCATGACCTTAACTTCAACTGCAATCATTTTCAAGAATATGTCCAGTTCTTCTGATTATGTTTTCCAGCACTTTACAGACCAAACACATCAAAGTACTATCTGCAAACAGAAGTTTCCTGAAAAGTGCAATTCCCCGATTCCTTTTAGCATGACATTTGCTCTCTTCCACTCCTCTGACAATGCATCCTCTTCCAATGAGTTTTTTAACATTTCAAAAGTCAAGTGTTTCAGTGCACTCCTTGAAGATATAAAGAGAGACTTCATCAGACCATGTGCTTTCAATCATTTAACTAAGTCATTTGTAACAAGCTTAATAATATCCAATTCCTCCATATCCCATCTCACTGGTGTCAGGGCCGAAATGTTCTCAACAATGAATATACTTTTGAACATCATTATATTTCTTGCAAAGTTCTCATTATCTTTAACAATTTTCCCCTCTGAATTTCTTTGCCTGATCAGCTGCACTCTAACCAACAATTCACTCCTGACGAGTTTATCACCTGCCTTGTCCAAAAATTTCTTTTCAAAGTTTCTCTCCTCTATCCTCCTTATCTTGCTATATTCACTTTTCCTAATGCTGGCTTGCTGTCATGCCTGCTGTATCTTCTCCACACTACAACCTGTGCTCTTTTTCCTTATGATATTTGTTATCAAACCATCTCACTCTCTTTTTAACCTTCTTTGTCTTTTCAGCCAGAACCATCAAAGCACAAACCCTCATATCACAGATTTCACAGAACCTTCCACAACAGTTGTCTATTCTATTTACCAAATTCCTTTTCCCAGGTTATGCTCTCCAAATAATTGTCCAGCTCTTTGTAATTGCCATGACTGTAAGTCTTCTCTGAGTCTGGTTTCCCCTCAACATTCTTATGTTCTAAATGACAATGTCAACAAATTCAAACCTAACATGATAACCTTCTCCAAGAGATGTATTACATCTTCAGTTGTGTCACCACATTACTCAGCTGTACCATTCATTCATCACCTTAACATTCACATTTGTAACTTTCTCATTGTTAACTGTGTAGTTATCATCACTTTCATTAATTTCTTTGTCATTATTAATCTATCTTCTGTGTTAACCAGTTGGCCAACTATCATTGGTCTGCTGGTTTCATTTTCTTTTTTTCTTTTTCTGTTCATTTCATGTACTCATTATTCTCTGACCATTCACTTGTGATCAATACATTCTTCAAGGTTCAGTGCTCTAAATTAATTCTTTAGGAGCTACTGGTCTCATTTCATGAATCAATTACTGAGTAAATCTAACCCATTCATTGTGATCTGCTGTAGATATGGATTTTAATAATTCAAAGGGCTATATACCTCATATTTTGACTTTGAAATTGGTAGACTTCTGTCTCTTAGCAGAAAAACGATATAATTTGTTTCAGTAGCTCCCCTAACCTTATGGAATCATCAAAGTTTGCTTGTATACAACAGGAAATTCCCAATATCACTGCCAGATGCATAAACGTACTTCTGAGTTTTCATCTTTTCATACACTTTCTTTTTTTTTACTTTCACTATGTTAATACACTCAGCTTCCTCTGTGTTTCCTTAAGCACAAATCATTTCATCTGAGCATCAATTGTTTTGTGAATGAATATTACTGCAGATACATATTCATATGATGCTGAGATCTCTCCTGTGGGACAGGGTAGCAACAGGAATGGATGAAGGCATGCAAGTGTATATATGTATATGTCTGTGTATGTATATATGTTGATATATGTATATGTGCATGTATGGGCTTTCATAAATATAAAGATATGTGTATGTGAGTGGATGGGCCATTCTTCGTCTGTTTCCTGGCACTACCTTGCTGACACAGGAAACAGCGATCAAGTACAATAATAAAATAATAATAACCTATGTAAGCCTAGTTGTCATCCAATATCTCATACCATACAGAATGAGTGAGTCCACTGAGAAAAAGTTAATTTGCCAAAAGAAATAAAGGAAAATTATATAACTATTTTGTACATACTGTACACTGTTTCCATCTCCAGGCAAGTTCAGGAGGACCTGCAATGATATGCTATCTATTTGTTCAATTAAATGTACTTTATGCAGAAGTTGGTGACTGAGTTTGGCAAAGTGTGTGAATAAAAAAAGTTGAGAGTAAATGTGAATAAGAACAAGGTTATTAAGTTCAGTAGGGTTGAGGGACAAGTTAATTGGGAGGTAAGTTTGAATGGAGAAAAACTGGAGAAAGTGAAGTGTTTTAGATACTGGGGAGTGGACTTAGCAGCAGATGGAACCACGGAAGCGGATGCGAGTCACAGGGTGGGGGAGGGGGTGAAGGTTCTGGGTGCATTGAAGAATGTGTGAGAATATTATCCTGGAGAGCAAAAATGGGTATGTTCAAAGGAATAGTGGTTCCAACAACGTTATATGGTTGCGAGGCATGGGCTATAAATAGGATTGTGCGGAGGAGGGTGGATGTGATGGAAATGAGATGTTTGAGGACAATATGAGGTGCGAGGTAGTTTGACTGAATAAGTAAAGAAAGGGTAAGAGAGATGTGTGGTAATAAAAAGAGTGCAGTTAAGAGAGCAGAAGAGGATGTGTTGAAGTGGTTTGGACAAATGGAGAGAATATGTGAGGAAAGATGACAAAGAGGATATATGAGTCAGTGGTGGAGGGAACAAGGAGAAGCAGGAGACTAAATTGGAGGTGGAAGGATAGAGTGAAAAAGACTTTGAGCGATTGGGGCCTGAACATACAGGAGGGTGAAAGGTGTGTAAGGAATAGAGTGAATTGAAACGATGTGGTATACTGCGGTCGACATGCTGTCAATGAATTGAACCAGGGGATGTGAAACGTCTGGGGTAAACCATGGAGAGGTCTGTGGGGCCTGAATGTGTGGGGGAGCTGTGGTTTCGGTGCATTACACATGACAGCTGGAGACTGAGTGGAAACGAATGGGGCCTTTTTGTCTGTTCCTGGTGCTGCCTCGCTGGGGGGGGGATGCTATTTTGTGTATGGAGGGGTGGCAATGGGAATGGATGAAGGCAGCAAGTATGAATGTGTACATATGTATATGTTTGTGTATATATGTATATGTGTATGTGGGTGGGTTGGGCCATTCCTCATCTGTTTCCTTGCACTACATCGCTAATGCAGGAGAGGGTGGATCAGTAAAAAAAAATAATAATAATAATAATAATAATAATGATAATCTTTTTAATTACATACAAGTCTAGTTCTCATTTTTCAATACTTCATATTTATAGTCTTCAAACAAAAAAGGATATAATGCAGCCTATCTCGCTCACAACATTAGACTTTCATCAATACACAATTTCTGGAAGAGCATGAACTTTTTCTTGTATTCTCCTCATACATGGTCAATAACAGGTTTTATTTTCCTCAACTTATCACCCACACCTAGTTATGCGTTATCTGTAATATGGAACGTGCACAGTAATACAAGAAAGCAATCATAAGGCATCAGCTTCCTAATCATCATCTGCTTAAATACCTTATCAACTGTCCAGCAGTCATTGTGTTCTTCTTCCCATGAGCCATCACCATGATCACAGAGAAAGAGATTAACTTCCTCTTGGCATGTGTTACTCCACAAAGCCAATGAACTATGACAGGAAATTACTAGTTGTGTTTCTTTCAGATATTCATATAAAGATTAGTTCAGTTCACCATCATATCCACCAAGCATCAAAAAATTCTAAAAAGAAATTAAGGTCTTCTGATGTTTCTGTCACTGAACAAGCATCTGTCAAGCCTAAACACGAGGAGATGAACACACACTGCTTGGATAAACACCATGGAATCATTTGATGTTTCTGTCACTGAACAAGCACCTGTCAAGCCTAAACATGCGGAGATGAACACACACTGCTTGGGTACACAGCATGGACAACTACTGCCAGCTGGCAACCCAGCCCCTACATCAGTTTTTGTACTGTAGATGCAGCATCTGGATCATCAATGTCAGAGATTTCACTGTCATGTTTCACATTTCTGTTTCTTTTCCAGTTCCTAGGTCACTGAGTTCAAAATCTATTCTGTCCAGGATATCAACAATTCTTACAGTATCTACATCCCAGGTTTTACAGGGGCCAACAGGAGCCAAAGATGGTCTAGCATCAGTTTCATGTGCAGCCATTTCTTAACAATGTCACCATTTTTCTTCCCAGCAATACCTTTGGCACAAAATTTCATTTAAGAGTGTTATTACATATACATTCCAGTCAATTTATTTAGAGTGTTCCTGTTGCAACAATGCACAGTGAATGAGCTGAAATGCAAGAAGTAATTTGTAAGCGTGGAAGTCCATGTCCCACATAAGAACTATGAACATGTATAAATGTAACAGAGAGGATGGACAAAGAAATGTGACTGTGCACAAAATTATCATCCTAATACTTGACTTCGACTTCTCTCAGTCTATATATTTATTTGCATGTAGTAACCAATTTTCTATATTTGCAAATGAGAGGAAAGGTCTACATTCATGGAGCTGAGTCTCTTGGACTTTACACTCACATAACTCCTTTAAACTTTTATATGCTACCAGTTTTTCTTCTTATATGGATCAGGTGCTTGCTTTAAAGAATGTTTGTGAGAAACAGAAGGATTTGTAAGTGGCATTCATGAGTCTTGAGAGAGCACATGATGAGGTTGATAGATATATCTCGTGGAAAGTCTTAAGAAAATATGAAGAGGAAGGAGAGTTACTAGAAGCAGTGAGAAGTTTTTATCAAGGGTGTAAGGAATGTGTGTGAGTAGGAAGAAAGGAGAGTGAGTGGTTTCAAGTGAATGTTGGTCTGTGGCAAGGGTGTGTTATGTCACCACATCTGTTAAATTTGTTCATGGAAGGGGTGGTGAGGGAGATAATGCAAGTCTTACAGTGATGGGTGAGTGTGCAGTTTGTAAGGGATGAGGGGGGCCTAGAAATCATGTCAGTTGTCATTTGTTGACACAGCAGCGGGGTGAAAGTTTGAATGGGGAAAATCTGGAAGTAAAGCCTTCTAGATACATGTGAGTGAGTTATAGGATGGCTGAGGGGTCAAAGATTTTGGAAGCATAAAAGACTGTGTGGAAAGAGGGGTAATTATCTGAAAGGGCAAAAATGGGCATGTCTGAAGGTACAATAGCCCCAGTAATGTTGTGTTAAGGCAGAGATAGGATATGAATAAGGATGTGCAAAGAAAGGTGGATGTGTTGGAAATGAAACGCTGGAGGACAATACATGTTGTGAGGGCAAAAGATAACAAGATTGCAGTTAAGGGAACTGAGAAGGGTGTGCTGAAATTATCTGTTTATTTAGAGAGAATGAGAGAGGAGAGGATGACAAAATAGATATATGTATCAGCAGTGGAGGGTTTTAAGGAAAAGGGGGTAAACCAAGTTGGAGATGGAAGGATGGAGTAAAAAAGATTTTGAGTGTTTGGGTTCTAAACATGCAGAAAGGTAAAAGGCTTGCAAGGGACAGAATGAACTAGAACAGTGTGGTTTACCAGGGTTGAATGCCGTCAATGGCCTGAGCCAGGACATGTGAAGCAGCCAGGATAAACCATGGAAAGGTCTGTGAGGCCTAGTTGTGGACAGAGGGATATGGTTTCGGTGCAATGTACATGACAGCTTGAGAAAGGATGTGAGCAATGAAGCCTTTCTTCATCTGCTCCTGGTGCTATCTCGCTAACAAGGAAACAGCGATCAAGTACGGAAGAAAAAAATGTTGCCAGTATTTGCTATATCAAATACCTGAGTTGTTCCATTCAGCCACTGCTCTGACACTTTCCAACATGAAATCTTTTCAAAAAAGTTTGATGTGGCATCTGGTTGCTCTGTCTCTTAGCATATTTCAAATACAGAGCAACAGAGGACCATAACAAGAGTCTGAGTGGGGAATTTGTTGGAAGGGATACACAGTAAGACTTTTACACAGGTCCCTTGCCAACCACAGGAGTTACATTCCTGGAAGATCCTAAGGCTGGCAAAATTGCATTTGGTAAGGTAACAGTCTTCAGGGACATAGGTGGTCAAGAGGAATGATCCTTGAGAAATAAATGTATGTGAAGTCCTCTACTGAACACTTCAAGACTGAAATCAGCATGTTATATCACACAAACATGTTTCTTCAAGTATAAAGAAATGATATACAAAACTGTACAGAAAAGTAATACAATAGTGTCAGATAGTGGATGAATGAAAGGTAAATGATGAAATGGTAAATGCTGACAGTGTACCGGGGTTTGAAAGACTGTGTAAAGGTGGACTTCAAGTTGTGTGACTCCACTAGTTTGGAGCTCTCCATGCTGTGCAAATAGAGGAAGAGGAGAAGGTTAACACAGCAAGAGACACACTTAAGTACTCTGGTAAGCTAAAAAGCTTATAGACAAGATGGAATTCAGTGGGGCATTCATCATATGTGATAAATCAAAGGAAAAGAGGGTGAGAATATAAGAATTCAGTCAGAAGATATAAAACTGGAGATGCTAAAATAAGGCATATGATGAAACACCATACAGGAGTAGGAGTGACAGAAGATAATATTAGACTGAAAGTTATGTAATCAAATGCTGATAAATTTATGGTTAATGGTAAACAGCTGGAATTCAAAGATCATAAAGATGGAAAGTGAACCAGATATTGTATGGAATGATGGAAACAAAGCATAGTAAAGAGATATAATTTCACCTGTTTTCACCAAAGAGGTACATGACTGCAAGGAGGGGAAGAGAAAGCAAAGGAGTGGGGGAAGCCTGGCCCTCTCAATAAAAAAACAGCCTGAAGTTTCAAGAAATAGTGGAGGATAGTCCATACAAGCAATTCACAACTGGACAAGTAACTGCAGGGAAGAAATGCTGCAATTCCAAACAAATTTACAATGATAACATGAACTTGTAAAACACTGACTTCCCATAGATGGTAGAATACTGGTAATCAGGTACTTCAATTATAAAGAAACTGACTAAAGGAACTTGGATTTTCATAGTGATAGGGAGTCACGGAGGTAAGTTTCTGAGTGTATAATGGGAACACATTAGGATTAGAGGGATTCATATGCCATCACTACTAGATCTAATCCTCATACATACTAGAAAGGATATCAAAAATATTACATATGATACACCAACTGGAAAAATGATCATGTAATGCTCAATTTTGATTATGTGGTAAACAAGGACATTAAAAGAGCAGGGGTGAGAAAGACACAAAAAGGAGATATAATCATAAGAAATACACAAACCTCAACAATTTCTGTGGTAATATACATGGAATTGGAATTCAGTAGCCAAGAACCAGAGCTTTGTGGTTAGAGGTTCAGAGAAATTTACAATAAAGGATAGGAACATGGGTACCTGTAGCATAAAATACATAAGGAATGATAAGAGGAAAAAATTATCTAGTAAATTTCAAAAAGCAAAGAAGCTATAGGCAGCACTCTAGCCAGCCAGCATTCGCAAAGTATAAGACAGCAAAAAACAAATATATCAAAGTAACTCAAAGTGAATACTGTGGGTAAGAAAATTCAAACTTTTTCCATAAAACCACCAGAAGTCAGTTCTCAGTCAAAGAGTAGCCAATAAAAGATGTCAAAAAGCAAAGAAGCTATAGACAGCACTCCACCCAGCCAGCATTTGCAGAGTATAAGAGGGCAAAGAACAAGTATATCAAAGTAACTGAAAAGAATATTTTGAACAAGGGAGAAAATCCAAAACTTTACCCTAAATTTATCAGGAGACAGTTGTTAGTCAAATAGTAGCTAAATAAGCTAAGGAATACAGAGCAAAGAATTGTTGAGGACAATGTAAGGGTATGTGAGAAACTGGGTGAAAATGTAAGGATTTGTGAGGAACTGGAAAAAAGTTCAAGAGTGATTTTACAGTGGAAGACACTATAGCCTAATACTAATGAGTTGGAGTAGGGAAGAGGTTTAAGAAAACACTAAGATATCTATAAAAGGCACTAACAATACTAAAATGTCTTGACCCATAAAAAGCTTATGATCCTGATAAAATTTCCCCATATGAGCTGAAAATGTGTGCATATATGCTCGATGAACCTCATGAAAAACCGTCTGAGATGTCAGTGGAGAGAGGGAGAGTGCCACAGGAATGGAAAAGGGCAACTTCATATCCAACTTAATATACAAAAAGAGACCAGGAACAGGCATTGAACCACAGATGTCTCACTAATGAGTGTAGTCTGTATGGTTCTGGAGAAGACAATATATTTAGAAAGCAATTGGATGACTTTCTACAAATGAGAAATCACCTACATGAGTAACAGCAAAGATTTAGAGAAATGAAGTTATGCATAACAAACCTCTTATATTTATATGAGATACTGAGCTCTGTCTTGGGCAAAAGGGAAGGCTGGGTGGATTGTTTGTATCTGGACTATTTAAAAAGCACTGAATGCTGTACCAAATGGAAGACTGATTAAGAAGCCGAATCACTAAACAGGCTAAAGGTAGAAACTTCCTCAATGGATAGGAGATCATCTAAGTGGCAGAAAACAAAGGACAAATTCTTTTCTTATGTTAGCTGAGATGGTACAGGAGGCTAAGACCCTAGTCAAGGCCATGCCATCAATACTATATACATATATATATATTTATATATCTATTATACTTTGTCGCTGTCTCCCACGTTAGAAAGGTAGCGCAAGAAAACAGATGAAAGAATGGCCCAACCCATCCACATACACAGGTATATACATACACACCCACACACGCACATAAACATACCTATACATCTCAACATATACATATATATACACACACAGACATATACATATATACACATGTACATAATTCATACTGTCTACCCTTATTCATTCCAGTCGCCACCCTGCCACACATGAAATGACAACACCCTCCCCCTACATGTGCGTGAGGTAGCACTAGGAAAAAACAACAAAGGCCACATTCGTTCACACTCAGTCTCTAGCTGTCATGTATAATGCACCGAAACCACAGCTCTAATTCCACATCCAGGCCCTACAAAACTTTCCACAGTTTACCACAGATGCTTCACATGCCCTGATTCAATCCACTGACAGCACGTCGACCCCGGTATACCATATCGCTCCAATTCACTCTTTTCCTTGCATGCCTTTCAACTTCCTGCATGTTCAGGCCCCGATCACTTAAAATCTTTTTCACTCCATCTTTTCACCTCCAATATGGTCTCCCACTTCTCGTTCCCTCCACCTCTGACACATATATCCTCTTTCTCAATCTTTCCTCAAAACCATTTCAATACACCCTCTTCTGCTCTCTCAACCACATTCTTTTTATTACCACACATCTCTCTTACCCTTACATTACTTACTCGATCAAACCACTTCACACCACATATTGTCCTCAAACATCTCATTTCCAGCACATCCACCCTCCTCTACACAATTCTATCTATAACCAACGCCTCGCAACCATATAACATTGTTGGAATCACTATTCCTTCAAACATTCCCATTTTTGCTTTCCAAGATAACATTCTCGACTTCCACACATTTTTCAACTCTCCCTGAACTTTCGCCCCCTACCCCACCCTATGATTCACTTCCTCTTCCATGGTTCCATCAGCTGCCAATTCCACTCCCAGATATCTAAAATACTTCACTTCCTCAAGTTTTTCTCCATTCAAACTTACCTCTCAATTGACTTGTGCCTCAACCCTACTGTACCTAATAACCTTGTTCTTATTCACATTTACTCTCAGCTTCCTTCTTTCACACACTTTACCAAACTCAGTCATCAGCTTCTGCAGTTTCTCACATGAATCAGCCACCAGCGCTGTATCATCAGCAAGCAACAACTGACTCACTTCCCAAGCTCTCTCATCCACAACAGACTGCATACTTGCCCCTCTTTCCAAAACTCTTGCATTCACTTCCCTTACAACCCAATCCATAAACAATTTAAACAACCATGGAGACATCATGCATCCCTGCCACAAACCAACATTCACTGAGAACCAATCACTTTCCCCTATTCCTACTCGTACACATGCCTTACATCCTCGATACAAACTTTTCACTGCTTCCTTCCAATAACTTGCCTCCCACACCATATATTCTTAATACCTTCCACAGAGCATCTCTATCAACTCTATCATATGCCTTCTCCAGATCCATAAATGCTACATACAAATCCATTTGCTTTCCTAAGTATTTCTCACATACATTCTTCAAAGCAAACACCTGATCCACACATCCTCTACCACTTCTGAAACCACACTGCTCTTCCCCAATCTGATGCTCTGTACATGCCTTCACCCTCTCAATCAATACCCTCCAATATAATTTCCCAGGAATACTTAACAAACTTATACCTCCGTAATTTTAGCACTCACTTTTATCCCCTTTGCCTTTCTACAATGGCACTATGCAAGCATTCTGCCAATCCTCAGGCACCTCACCATGAGTCATACATACATTAAATAACCTTACCAACCAGTCAACAATACAGTCACTACCTTTTTTAATATATTCCAATGCAATACCATCAAAAACCACTGCCTTGCCAGCTTTCATCTTCCAAAAAGCTTTTACTACCTCTCACTTAGCATACCATCTCGAACAAAACACCCTATATCTGCCACTCTATGATCAGACACATTCAACAAACCTTCAAAATACTCACTCCATCTCCTTCTCACATCACCACTACTTGTTATCACCTCCCCATTAGCCCCCTTCACTGATGTTCCCATTTGTTCCCTTGTCTTACGCAATTTATTTACCTCCTTCCAAAACATCTTTTTATTCTCCCTAAAATTCAATGACACTCTCTCAGCCCAACTCACATTTGCCCTCTTTTTCACCTCTTGCACCTTTCTCTTGACCTCCTGCCTCTTTATTTTATACATCTCCCACTCATTTGCATTATTTCCCTACAAAAATCGTCCAAATGCCTCTCTCTTCTCTTTCACTAATAATATTACTTCTTCATCCCAGCACTCACTACCCTTTCTAATCTGCCCACCTCCCACGCTTCTAATGCCACAAGCATCTTTTGCACAAGCCATCACTGCTTCCCTAAATACATCCCATTCCTCCCTCACTCCCCTTACATCCTTTGTTCTCACCTTTTTCCATTCTGTTCTCAGTCTCTCCTGGTACTTCCTCACACAAGTCTCCTTCCCAAGCTCACTTACTCTCACCACTCTCTTCACCCCAACATTCTCTCTTCTTTTCTGGAAACCTCTACAAATCTTCACCTTTGCCTCGACAAGATAATGATCAGTTGCATCTCTCAGCACATTAACATCCAAAAGTCTCTCGCGCGCCTATCGATTAACACGTAATCCAATAATGCTTTCTGGCTATCTATCCCACTTACATATGTATAATTATTCCTATGAGTCCATTGGCAGCACGTCGACCCCAATATACCACATCGTTCCAACATGTATACTTATGTATATCTCTCTTTTTAAACCAGGTATTCCCCATCACCAGTCCTTTTTCAGCACATAAATCTACAAGCTCTTCACCATTTCCATTTACAACACTGAACACTCCATGCACACCAAATATTCCCTCAACTGGCACATTACTCACCTTTGCATTCAAACCACCCATCACTATAACCCAGTCTCGTGCATCAAAACTACTAAAACACTCACTCAGCTGCTCCCAAAATATATATATATTTATTTACTTATTTATTATACTTTGTCTCTGTCTCCCACGTCAACGAGGTAGCGCAAGGAAAAAAGATAAAAGAATGGCCCAACCCATCCACATACACAGGTATATACATACACATCCACACACACACATATACATACCTTTACATCTCAACGCATACATATATATACACACACAGACATATACATATATAAATGTGTACATAACTCATACTGTCTGCCCTTGTTCATTCCCTTCGCCATCACGCCACACATGAAGTGACAACCCTCTCCCCCGACATGTGCGTGAGGTAGCGCTAGGAAAAGACAACAAAGGTCACATTCGTTCACACTCAGTCACTAGCTGTCATGTATAAGGCACCGAAACTACAGGTCAATTTCCATATCCAGGCCCCACAAAATTTCCATGGTTTACCCCAGACGCTTCACATGCCCTGGTTCAATCCATTGGCAGCACGTCGACCCCAATATACCACATCGTTCCAATTCACTCTATTCCTTGCACGCCTTTCACCCTCCTGCATGTTCAGGCCCCGATCACTTGAAATCTTTTTCACTCCATCTTTCCACCTCCAATTTGGTCTCCCACTTCTCATCCCTCCATCTCTGACACATATATCCTCTTTCTCAATCTTTCCTCACTCATTCTCTCCATGTGACCTAACCATTTCAAAACACCCTCTTCTACTCTCTCAACCACACTCTTTTTATTACAACACATCTCTCTTACCCTTACATTACTTACTCAATCAAACCAACTCACACCACAAAATGTCCTCAAACACCTCATTTCCAGCACATCCACCCTCCTCCGCACAACTCTATCTATGACCCAAGCCTCGCAACCATATAACATTGTTGGAACCACTATTCCTTCAAACATACCCAGTTTTGCTTTCCAAGATAACGTTCTCGACTTCCACACATTCTTCAACACTGCCAAAACTTTTGCCCCCTCCCCCATCCTATGACTCACTTCCACTTCCATGGTTCCATCTGCTGCCAAATCCACTCCCAGATATCTGAAAACACTTCACTTACTCCAGTTTCTCTCCATTCAAACTTACCTCCCAATTGACTTGTCCCTCAACCCTACTGTACCTAATAACCTTGTTCTTATTCACATTTACTCTCAGCTTCTTTCTTTCACACACTTTACCAAACTCAGTCACCAGCTTCTGCAGTTTCTCACCCAAGTCAGCCACCGGTGCTGTATCATTGGCGAACAACAACTGACTCACTTCCCAAGCTCTCTAATCCACAACAGACTGCATACTTGCCTCTCTTTCCAAAACTCTTGCATTCACCTCCCTAACAACCCCATCCATAAACAAATTAAACAACCATGGAGACATCACGCATCCCTGACACAAACCAACATTCACTGAGAACCAATCACTTTCCTCTCTTCCTACACGTATACATGCCTTACATCCTCGATAAAAACTTTTCACTGCTTCTAACAACTTGCCTCCCACACCATGCATTCTTAATACCTTCCACAGAGCATCTCTATCAACTCTATCATATGCCTTCTCCAGATCCATAAATATTACATACAAATCCATCTGCTTTACTAAGTATTTCTCACATACATTCTTCAAAGCAAACACCTGACCAACACATCATGCTATCACTTCTGAAACCACACTGCTCTTCCCCAATCTGAATTTCTGTATGTGCCTTCACCCTCTCAATCAATACCCTCCTATATAATTTTCCAGGAATACTCAACAAACTTATACCTCTATAATTTGAGCACTCACTTTTATCCCCATTGCCTTTGTACAATGGCACTATGCAAGCATTTCACCAGTCCTCAGGAATCTCACCATGAGTCATATATACATTTAATAACCTTACCAACCAGTCAACAATACAGTCACCCTCTTTTTTAATAGATTCCATTGCAATACCATCCAAACCTGCTGCCTTACCGGCTTTCATCTTCCGCAAAACTTTAACTAACTCTTCTCTGTTTATCAAATCATTCTCCCTGACCCTCTCACTTTGCACACAACCTCGACCAAAACACCCTATATCTGCCACTCTTATCATCAAACACATTCAACAATCCTTCAAAATACTCACTCCATCTCCTCACATCACCACTACTTGTTATCACCTCCCCATTAGCCCCCTTCACTGATGTTCTCATTTGTTCCCTTGTCTTACACAGTTTATTTACCTCCTTCCAAAACATATTTTTATTCTCCCTAAAATTTAATGATAGTCTCTCACCCCAACTCTCATTTGCCCTCTTTTTCACCTCTTGCACCTTTCTCTTGACCTCCTGCCTCTTTATTTTATACATCTCCCACTCATTTGCATTAATTCCCAGAAAAAATTTTCCAAATGCCTCTCTCTTTTCATTCACTAATAAACTTCATCTCACCACACTACTCTTTCTAATCTGCCCACCTCCCACGCTTCTCATGCCACAAGCATCTTTTGCACAAGATATCAATGCTTTCCTAAATACATCCCATTCCTCAACCACTCCTCTTACGTCCTTTGTTCTCTCCTTTTTCCATTCTGTCCTCAGTCTCTCCTGGTACTTCCTGACACAAGTCTCCTTCCCAAGCTCACTTACTCTCACCACTCTCTTCACCCCAACATTCTCTCTTCTTTTCTGAAAACCTCTACAAA